>NW_022872805.1:0-180166 GCF_900324465.2 Anabas testudineus | reverse complement strand
TTCAGACAGCAAATTCTACTTGCCTGTCCTGTAATACAGCTCCATTTTTGACATTATTCTCCCAGGAAACTATTCTGCAGAAGATGATCCTGTGTCCGTAACAGGCACTCCGTACACTCACTTGCCGCAGGGAAAAAGCACGGCCCTCCTTACAGTCCTGCACTATCTCGAGGCCTCTGTATTAGGTGAAAAGAACTCTGGCATGGAGACTCCGACCTGAGACAACAAGCCAAAAATAACAATAGAAGAAAAGACAAACAAGATTCAGTATTAGAATAATTATTTCTGCCACTTCAATACATATTGAAAAAGCAGACAATAACTTGGAAGATCATTCTCCATGTCTTTGCAATATCGATCTCTTTATTCTTTGGTACAGTTCTACAGTGTCTCAGTCTGGTCAAGTGATATTCCTTTCATCTGTATGTGTCAAAACATGTATAACTTTATAAATATATTGGACGCATACACATTGTCGAACCTGTTTATCTTTGTTATTGTGGACAATCTCGTCTTTTATATTTGATTTTAAACAACAAACAGGAAATCTAACCAACTATGTACAAAATCACATCTGCCCTCCACTTTCAACTTCCAAAGTTCGAGCTATCTTTTACCTTCCAACTTCCAATCCAAGATTTACCTTTAACATCCAACTTCCAATCCAAGATTTAGTCTTATGTACTCCAAATTCCAACAGGATGTCTAACAAATGACTTCCAGTTTCCAAAATGTAAATTATATATTCACGTTCAATGTCCAGCTTTATAAATGTCCTAAAACAACTGCAAGTATTTGTTGCGGTGTGTATTAGACAGTGGTTATATGCAGCTCATATACCAGAAATCGTGGTCAATCATAAGTAATGATCATGATAAATGTCAAAAGTTGCCTTGAGAATGTGTTATAAATGAAATTACTATATTAAAAGTGAAATTAGTCACATTGGGAGCACAGTTATGTGTTACACACAGATTAACAAGGATTTGATTAGTAATGTATTCCAGATGGACCTTAACACTCGAGTTCCGTAGCAGAAAACAAAAAAAAGCTATGATTGTAACAGTTTCAGTACAGTAATCAGTCCTGTTGCCCTCATCTGTTTTGCAAGTATTCCTATAAGTCCAGCAAGCTTTCACAATATTATAGTGTCAAACTGTAGTTGTACATTTTCAGACAGCAAATTCTACTTGCCTGTCCTGTAATACAGCTCCATTTTTGACATATTCATCCCAGGAAACTATTTCTGCAGAAGAAATGATCCTGTGTCCGTAACAGGCACTCAGTACACTCATTGCCGCAGGGAAAAAGCAACGGCCCTCCTTACAGTCCTGCACTATCTCGAGGCCTCTGTATTCAGGTGAAAAGAACTCTGGCAATGGAGACTCCGACCTGAGACAACAAGCCGAAAAATAAAACATAGAAGAAAAGACAACAAGATTCAGTATTAGAATAATTATTTCTGCACTTCAATACATATTGAAAAAGCAGACAATAACTTGGAAGATCATTCTCCATGTCTTTGCAATATCGATCTCTTTTATTCTTGGTACAGTTCTACAGTGTCTCAGTCCTGGTCAAGTGATATTCTTTCATCTGTATGTTCAAAACATGTATAACTTTATAAATATATTGGAACGCATACACATTGTCCGAAACCTGTTTTATCTTTGTTATTGGTGGACAATCTCGTCTTTATATTTGATTTTACAACAACAAACAGGAAATCTAACCACTATGTACAAAATCACATCTGCCTCCACTTTTCAACTTCCAAAGTTCGAGCTATCTTTTACCTTCCAACTTCCAATCCAAGATTTACCTTTAACATCCAACTTCCAATCCAAGATTTAGTCCTTATGTACTCCAAAGTCCAACAGGATGTCTAACAAATGACTTCCATTTCCAAATGTAAATTATATATCACGTTCAATGTCCAGCTTTATAAATGTTCCTAAAACAACTGCAAGTATTTGTTGCGGTGTGTATTAGACAGTGGTTATATGCAGCTCAATGACCAGAAATCGTGGTCAATCATAAGTAATGATCATGATAAATGTCAAAGTTGCATTTGAGAATGTGTTGATAATGAAATTACTATATTAAAAGTGAAATTAGTCACATTGGAGCACAGTTATGTGTTACACACAGATTACAAGGATTTGATTAGTAATGTATTCCAGATGGACCTTAACACTCGAGTTCCGTAGCAGAAAACAAAAAAAGCTATGATTGTACAGTTTCAGTACAGTATCAGTCCTGTTGCCCTCATCTGTTTTGCAAGTATTCCTATAAGTCCAGCAAGCTTCACAATATTATAGTGTCAAACTGTAGTTGTACATTTTCAGACAGCAAATTCTACTTGCCTGTCCTGTAATACAGCTCCATTTTTGACATTATTCATCCCAGGAAACTATTTCTGCAGAAGAAATGATCCTGTGTCCGTAACAGGCACTCAGTACACTCATTGCCGCAGGGAAAAAGCAACGGCCCTCCTTACAGTCCTGCACTATCTCGAGGCCTCTGTATTCAGGTGAAAAGAACTCTGGCATGGAGACTCCGACCTGAGACAACAAGCCAAAAATAAAACATAGAAGAAAGACAACAAGATTCAGTATTAGAATAATTATTTCTGCACTTCAATACATATTGAAAAAGCAGACAATAACTTGGAAGATCATTCTCCATGTCTTTGCAATATCGATCTCTTTTATTCTTTGGTACAGTTCTACAGTGTCTCAGTCTGGTCAAGTGATATTCTTTCATCTGTATGTTCAAAACATGTATAACTTTATAAATATATTGGACGCATACACATTGTCGAAACCTGTTTTATCTTTGTTATTGTGGACAATCTCGTCTTTTATATTTGATTTTAAACAACAAACAGGAAATCTAACCAACTATGTACAAAATCACATCTGCCCTCCACTTTTCAACTTCCAAAGTTCGAGCTATCTTTTACCTTCCAACTTCCAATCCAAGATTTACCTTTAACATCCAACTTCCAATCCAAGATTTAGTCTTATGTACTCCAAATTCCAACAGGATGTCTAACAAATGACTTCCAGTTTCCAAAATGTAAATTATATATTCACGTTCAATGTCCAGCTTTATAAATGTTCCTAAAACAACTGCAAGTATTTGTTGCGGTGTGTATTAGACAGTGGTTATATGCAGCTCAATGACCAGAAATCGTGGTCAATCATAAGTAATGATCATGATAAATGTCAAAGTTGCCTTTGAGAATGTGTTGATAATGAAATTACTATATTAAAAGTGAAATTAGTCACATTGGAGCACAGTTATGTGTTACACACAGATTACAAGGATTTGATTAGTAATGTATTCCAGATGGACCTTAACACTCGAGTTCCGTAGCAGAAAACAAAAAAAGCTATGATTGTACAGTTTCAGTACAGTATCAGTCCTGTTGCCCTCATCTGTTTTGCAAGTATTCCTATAAGTCCAGCAAGCTTTCACAATATTATAGTGTCAAACTGTAGTTGTACATTTTCAGACAGCAAATTCTACTTGCCTGTCCTGTAATACAGCTCCATTTTTGACATTATTCATCCCAGGAAACTATTTCTGCAGAAGAAATGATCCTGTGTCCGTAACAGGCACTCAGTGCACTCATTGCCGCAGGGAAAAAGCAACGGCCCTCCTTACAGTCCTGCACTATCTCGAGGCCTCTGTATTCAGGTGAAAAGAACTCTGGCATGGAGACTCCGACCTGAGACAACAAGCCAAAAATAAAACATAGAAGAAAAGACAACAAGATTCAGTATTAGAATAATTATTTCTGCACTTCAATACATATTGAAAAAGCAGACAATAACTTGGAAGATCATTCTCCATGTCTTTGCAATATCGATCTCTTTTATTCTTTGGTACAGTTCTACAGTGTCTCAGTCTGGTCAAGTGATATTCTTTCATCTGTATGTTCAAAACATGTATAACTTTATAAATATATTGGACGCATACACATTGTCGAAACCTGTTTTATCTTTGTTATTGTGGACAATCTCGTCTTTTATATTTGATTTTAAACAACAAACAGGAAATCTAACCAACTATGTACAAAATCACATCTGCCCTCCACTTTTCAACTTCCAAAGTTCGAGCTATCTTTTACCTTCCAACTTCCAATCCAAGATTTACCTTTAACATCCAACTTCCAATCCAAGATTTAGTCTTATGTACTCCAAATTCCAACAGGATGTCTAACAAATGACTTCCAGTTTCCAAAATGTAAATTATATATTCACGTTCAATGTCCAGCTTTATAAATGTTCCTAAAACAACTGCAAGTATTTGTTGCGGTGTGTATTAGACAGTGGTTATATGCAGCTCAATGACCAGAAATCGTGGTCAATCATAAGTAATGATCATGATAAATGTCAAAGTTGCATTTGAGAATGTGTTGATAATGAAATTACTATATTAAAAGTGAAATTAGTCACATTGGAGCACAGTTATGTGTTACACACAGATTACAAGGATTTGATTAGTAATGTATTCCAGATGGACCTTAACACTCGAGTTCCGTAGCAGAAAACAAAAAAAGCTATGATTGTACAGTTTCAGTACAGTATCAGTCCTGTTGCCCTCATCTGTTTTGCAAGTATTCCTATAAGTCCAGCAAGCTTTCACAATATTATAGTGTCAAACTGTAGTTGTACATTTTCAGACAGCAAATTCTACTTGCCTGTCCTGTAATACAGCTCCATTTTTGACATTATTCATCCCAGGAAACTATTTCTGCAGAAGAAATGATCCTGTGTCAGTAACAGGCACTCAGTACACTCATTGCCGCAGGGAAAAAGCAACGGCCCTCCTTACAGTCCTGCACTATCTCGAGGCCTCTGTATTCAGGTGAAAAGAACTCTGGCATGGAGACTCCGACCTGAGACAACAAGCCAAAAATAAAACATAGAAGAAAAGACAACAAGATTCAGTATTAGAATAATTATTTCTGCACTTCAATACATATTGAAAAAGCAGACAATAACTTGGAAGATCATTCTCCATGTCTTTGCAATATCGATCTCTTTTATTCTTTGGTACAGTTCTACAGTGTCTCAGTCTGGTCAAGTGATATTCTTTCATCTGTATGTTCAAAACATGTATAACTTTATAAATATATTGGACGCATACACATTGTCGAAACCTGTTTTATCTTTGTTATTGTGGACAATCTCGTCTTTTATATTTGATTTTAAACAACAAACAGGAAATCTAACCAACTATGTACAAAATCACATCTGCCCTCCACTTTTCAACTTCCAAAGTTCAAGCTATCTTTTACCTTCCAACTTCCAATCCAAGATTTACCTTTAACATCCAACTTCCAATCCAAGATTTAGTCTTATGTACTCCAAATTCCAACAGGATGTCTAACAAATGACTTCCAGTTTCCAAAATGTAAATTATATATTCACGTTCAATGTCCAGCTTTATAAATGTTCCTAAAACAACTGCAAGTATTTGTTGCGGTGTGTATTAGACAGTGGTTATATGCAGCTCAATGACCAGAAATCGTGGTCAATCATAAGTAATGATCATGATAAATGTCAAAGTTGCCTTTGAGAATGTGTTGATAATGAAATTACTATATTAAAAGTGAAATTAGTCACATTGGAGCACAGTTATGTGTTACACACAGATTACAAGGATTTGATTAGTAATGTATTCCAGATGGACCTTAACACTCGAGTTCCGTAGCAGAAAACAAAAAAAGCTATGATTGTACAGTTTCAGTACAGTATCAGTCCTGTTGCCCTCATCTGTTTTGCAAGTATTCCTATAAGTCCAGCAAGCTTTCACAATATTATAGTGTCAAACTGTAGTTGTACATTTTCAGACAGCAAATTCTACTTGCCTGTCCTGTAATACAGCTCCATTTTTGACATTATTCATCCCAGGAAACTATTTCTGCAGAAGAAATGATCCTGTGTCCGTAACAGGCACTCAGTACACTCATTGCCGCAGGGAAAAAGCAACGGCCCTCCTTACAGTCCTGCACTATCTCGAGGCCTCTGTATTCAGGTGAAAAGAACTCTGGCATGGAGACTCCGACCTGAGACAACAAGCCAAAAATAAAACATAGAAGAAAAGACAACAAGATTCAGTATTAGAATAATTATTTCTGCACTTCAATACATATTGAAAAAGCAGACAATAACTTGGAAGATCATTCTCCATGTCTTTGCAATATCGATCTCTTTTATTCTTTGGTACAGTTCTACAGTGTCTCAGTCTGGTCAAGTGATATTCTTTCATCTGTATGTTCAAAACATGTATAACTTTATAAATATATTGAACGCATACACATTGTCGAAACCTGTTTTATCTTTGTTATTGTGGACAATCTCGTCTTTTATATTTGATTTTAAACAACAAACAGGAAATCTAACCAACTATGTACAAAATCACATCTGCCCTCCACTTTTCAACTTCCAAAGTTCGAGCTATCTTTTACCTTCCAACTTCCAATCCAAGATTTACCTTTAACATCCAACTTCCAATCCAAGATTTAGTCTTATGTACTCCAAATTCCAACAGGATGTCTAACAAATGACTTCCAGTTTCCAAAATGTAAATTATATATTCACGTTCAATGTCCAGCTTTATAAATGTTCCTAAAACAACTGCAAGTATTTGTTGCGGTGTGTATTAGACAGTGGTTATATGCAGCTCAATGACCAGAAATCGTGGTCAATCATAAGTAATGATCATGATAAATGTCAAAGTTGCCTTTGAGAATGTGTTGATAATGAAATTACTATATTAAAAGTGAAATTAGTCACATTGGAGCACAGTTATGTGTTACACACAGATTACAAGGATTTGATTAGTAATGTATTCCAGATGGACCTTAACACTCGAGTTCCGTAGCAGAAAACAAAAAAAGCTATGATTGTACAGTTTCAGTACAGTATCAGTCCTGTTGCCCTCATCTGTTTTGCAAGTATTCCTATAAGTCCAGCAAGCTTTCACAATATTATAATGTCAAACTGTAGTTGTACATTTTCAGACAGAAAATTCTACTTGCCTGTCCTGTAATACAGCTCCATTTTTGACATTATTCATCCCAGGAAACTATTTCTGCAGAAGAAATGATCCTGTGTCCGTAACAGGCACTCCGTACACTCATTGCCGCAGGGAAAAAGCAACGGCCCTCCTTACAGTCCTGCACTATCTCGAGGCCTCTGTATTCAGGTGAAAAGAACTCTGGCATGGAGACTCCGACCTGAGACAACAAGCCAAAAATAAAACATAGAAGAAAAGACAACAAGATTCAGTATTAGAATAATTATTTCTGCACTTCAATACATATTGAAAAAGCAGACAATAACTTGGAAGATCATTCTCCATGTCTTTGCAATATCGATCTCTTTTATTCTTTGGTACAGTTCTACAGTGTCTCAGTCTGGTCAAGTGATATTCTTTCATCTGTATGTTCAAAACATGTATAACTTTATAAATATATTGGACGCATACACATTGTCGAAACCTGTTTTATCTTTGTTATTGTGGACAATCTCGTCTTTTATATTTGATTTTAAACAACAAACAGGAAATCTAACCAACTATGTACAAAATCACATCTGCCCTCCACTTTTCAACTTCCAAAGTTCGAGCTATCTTTTACCTTCCAACTTCCAATCCAAGATTTACCTTTAACATCCAACTTCCAATCCAAGATTTAGTCTTATGTACTCCAAATTCCAACAGGATGTCTAACAAATGACTTCCAGTTTCCAAAATGTAAATTATATATTCACGTTCAATGTCCAGCTTTATAAATGTTCCTAAAACAACTGCAAGTATTTGTTGCGGTGTGTATTAGACAGTGGTTATATGCAGCTCAATGACCAGAAATCGTGGTCAATCATAAGTAATGATCATGATAAATGTCAAAGTTGCCTTTGAGAATGTGTTGATAATGAAATTACTATATTAAAAGTGAAATTAGTCACATTGGAGCACAGTTATGTGTTACACACAGATTACAAGGATTTGATTAGTAATGTATTCCAGATGGACCTTAACACTCGAGTTCCATAGCAGAAAACAAAAAAAGCTATGACTGTACAGTTTCAGCAAGCTTTCACAATACTATAGTGGCAAACTGTAGTTGTACATTTTCAGACAGCAAATTCTACTTGCCTGTCCTGTAATACAGCTCCATTTTTGACATTATTCATCCCAGGAAACTATTTCTGCAGAAGAAATGATCCTGTGTCCGTAAAAGGCACTCAGTACACTCATTGCAGCAGGGAAAAAGCAGCGGCCCTCCTTACAGCCCTGCACTATCTTGAAGTCTCTGTATTCAGATGGAAAGAACTCATATGGGACGCATAGGGACTCCGACCTGAGACAACAAGCTATGAAAAAATAAATAAATAAATAAAAGACAACAAGAACTTTATAAATATATTTGACATCACAGAAATTGTCGAAACCTGTTTTATCTTTTTTTATTGTGGACAATCTCGTCATGTATATTTGATTTTAAACAAACAGGAAATCTAAATAACTATGTACAAAATCACATCTGCTCTCCACTTTTCAAATTCCAAAGTTAGAGCTATCTTTTACCATGCAACTTCCAATCCAAGACTTACCTTTACCATCTAACTTCCAATCCAAGATTTACCTTTACCATCCAACTTCCAATCCAAGATTTAGTCTTATGTACTCCAAATTCCAACAGGATGTCTAACAAATGACTTCCAGTTTCCAATATGTAAACTATATATCCACATTCAACGTCCATCTTTAGAAATGTTCCTCAGACAAATGCAAGCATTTGTTGAGGTGTGTATTAAAGAGTGGTGATATGCAGCTCAATGACCAGTAATAGTCGTAAAACATTATTTACTTTACATTATTATTTTATTACTAAAGAAATGAAACAAACTTTGCCTGCTGACACTACCTTTTACTGGAACTGTATATTTTTTTGTTGAAGAAATAAGCATTCACATTTGCCTTAAAATAAATTACAAAACTAAGACATTTATGCAAATGCGTACTATCAATGCCATTTTTTAATCCACTAAGCAAACACAGTCAATGCAACAACTTCCTTAACACCTTTTATAACAGCACAGAACATTGAAACCATTTAACCATTTTACATTACAAAGATTTACAAAAAAAAAAAATAAGAAAGAAGACGTAGAAATATTTAAGCAAGTGGACGTTGTGGGAGTTCAGAGCTCAGTCCTCAACCGTTAACCTCAGGTCGAGGGGCAACTTCCCTACGCATATCCATATACAGATTGTCTTCTTCAGATCTCTTGTCATCTTGGTTCTTCAACATATTGATCTTGACTTCCTAATGTACAGAAAAAGACCTAGTGAATGTGTTGCATCTACTGATGTCACATTAGATGTAAAGTTCATTGATATACATCTATAATTTGCAAAACTTACAACAAATATAATGAAATTACAGAATTGGCTTAAAATAAAATTATGTAATTCCCAATTCAAAACTTTGTTTAATACCAAACCTGTGCAAAATTGTGTGTCATACAAACTCTGACTATGCTCAGTGATTGATCTTTTAACCCTTTTGCTTGCTAACACATACCATCCCCTGTTTGGACCTCATATCCACATACAGCTCATTGTCCTCAGACTTCTTGTCATTCATTTGCTCCAACATCTTGACTTGCTCCTGTACAGAAAAATACAACATGACTGACTCTCAACCCCTTTTTAAGAGTTACTTGGTGCAAAGACATGTACTGATTTCCGCATAAGCAAACATTGATTTACATCCAGATTCCCCTATAACATTTAAGACACCTATGTAAGTCATCTGCAAAATATAAAACATCAAAACACAAGCAAAGTCTTTCCATTGTCTCTATGTATTACCTTCCCCAAATTCTGGACACTTATTGATGGTATGACCTGTTGACACCTTTGAGGCAGCCATTTGTGGGGGGGCATTTCATCTTCCAAGATGTCATTATCTGAATGCTGTCCAATTTTTCGTTTCTTATGGCAGAAAACGAAAATGATGACGATGATGATGGCCATAGGTACAATGACTGCAGCAGCAGTTGCAGCAACAGTGTTAACTGCTGAGTTGAACTTAATTGTTAACAGACAAGTGTCCATTCCCACAAGGTTTTGAGCTGTACAGACATACGTCCCCAGGACATCTTCTCTGGTTACTGTTAAAAACAGGTCACCTTGCACAGAATCAACATAGGCATCATTAGGGAGGATCTTGTCTCTGCTCAACTTGGACCATCTGAACCACACGGGAGGGCTACCTTGTGTGCTCCTACATTTCAGCACCACCTTGTGACCCAACTCAACTACACCCTCCAGGTTGCACTCAGGTAGAGCAGGTTTCTCCATTACATATAGGCGAACGTTGATCATGGCGATTCCAGGCACTTTTCTAACCTTGCATTGGACTGTGTTTGTGTCTGTAGGCGTCAAGTCAGTGATGGTTATTGAAGCGTTGCCACTTGCCGGATCAGGGGACACAAACTGAACCCTCCCTTTGAATGGATCGTCTCCATCATAAATGCGATCTCCAGAATACCAGATGATGTTTGCATCTTTTCCATGGACATCAGAAGGCCTAATGCTCCATTCGATGTCAAGTACTCCCAAGTCCTCAGGAGAGAGGTTGAAGTGACAGCTGAGGGTCACACTATCTCCCACTGCCGCATATGTAGGTGACGTTGAGCTGGAGATGATCTTCAGTCCATGACATGGGTGAACATTAAAAGGCAAAAATGAGGCAATACAAACCACATATAAATGCCATAGCCTGAACTTGGTAATGACAGATCTCTGTTGACGCCTTTTCCAAAAAGATGTTCTGGGGATGGGCATCTACATGGAAGACAAGGGGAAAAGGAACGTTTTAGAAGGAAAGTTCAATCAAAGCTGTCAATGGAGAAACTTTATACAGCAAGAAACGGCAAGAAAAAAGTATGTGAATTTCATGGATTTCTACATTAATTTTGGAATTTCATGGTTTTCCGCATTCATTTGTTATAAAAGGTGATCTGACCTTCATCTATGTCAAGGTGTGGACTAGAGCTACTTCAACTGACAAGACTACTCTAATTTTTTTCAGTTTGCTTTGCACAAGAAGAATATGCTTGTATGAGACACGTTTTCCCAAAAGGAACTTTTTACAAGTCAAGAACTGTTGATTTACAAAAAGCTGGGTTATTTACCAGTCCAGGCAAACAAATATAAGCAACACTGAGCAACAGATTTAAAGTCATCATTGGAACCGGCTAACATCTGTGTTCATGAGTCTGCAGTACATAAGACATTGAGCAAGCAGGGTGTTTATGGGAAGACACAATAAAGAAAGCTGCTGCTTTCTGAATAGAACATTAATGAACACCTGAAATTTTCCAAAGAGTACACTGACACGCCACAGCAATATTGGCAAGACGTTTTTTGCACTGATAAAACTATATTGAACATTATGAAAGGAACACACAGCACTACTTTTGGTGTAAAAAGAGCACTCCAAATCATCATGGAAACAAGATCCCAATTGTAAAGTATGGTTGAGGAAACATCAGTATTTGGGCCTGCTGTGCTGCATCATGGCCTGGCCAGCTTGCACCATTTCAAATTAATGCAAAAAACAACAAAATTCCCAAAGTTTCACATACATTTTCTTGCCACTGCATGTGTATTGTCTAAATAATTTATTAAATGAAAATCTGGACGTCGTATTGACACAGATTCCAATTTATTTTGATAGCATGTTAGCACGATAATTCGCTAAAATAAAACTCCAGCTAAAGACTAATTAACTTTGTTCCAACTTGTTGCCGAGCTTGTTGTAAAACAATGTAAATGAGATAAACCTGTCCAGATAGGACAGATAGGCTAAAAATTGTCAAAGTAGTAGTATTTTTAACAGAACTTACCTTGCTGCCACAGCAATCATGAAGACTAAAACAATGGCGGACAATGAACTGTGACCTCTGTGACTCAAAACTTTCAAAGGCTGTTAATAAAGTTGTGTCTGGCATGAAGAGAACTTTAAGGGTTCTGACCCCAACCCACCTCTGGCAAATGCCCCATTTGTTGCTTTCTTGTTAATTGTCTACAAGTGCACCCATTTTCCATTTATATAAATTACTCACATCATAATTTCTCTCATTTTAATGTCACTGTAAATGATGGTCTAACTGATGACAATATTTAAGAAATACTGTAATACAGGATGCAAAGTCAAATACTTCTAGAACAACTCTGAAAATAAAAGTTATATTGGAGATGAGGTACACACATGAAGCTAAATAAAAGTTTGTTCAGCTAGTCTTAGGCCTGAAATGGTACAGAATAGACCACAGACAAATCAGCAAAGTTCAAATGAGCATTTATTGTAAAATATATACTTTCTCAGACAGGAAATGGCAATTGCTGGCACAACGAGGTGCTCATGCCGCAGGGCAAAGAGCTCTTCCCCCTCTTTCATAGGAAGTAATATGAGTTCTATATCAGCCCTCTCAGTGCCATTAGTACATCCCATAATGGCCAAAGTACAGTTAAATCGTGCATATCTTTTCATCCAATGTGTGTCCAGGAACAGAAAACAGTGAGTGAGTGTGAGTGTGACAATGTCATAGACAACATACACACAACTCAACAGATACATTAATATACAATGTACTCTATGACATATATAATGCCATTATCAATCATCAAACTCTAACCAGAATTTAAATTAAAAATTCTTCTCCTCACTTATAAATCACTTAATAATCAGGCCCCATCTTATCTTAAAGACCTCATAGTCTTAGTTCATATTTTCCAAGCACAACTCTCCATTTTCAGGCTGCAGGTTTACTTTTTTCTGCAGGTATCCTCGGCCTGGAACTGTACATTGTCACATTGCCACTCAACCCAAATGGCTGCCCATTATGAGTCTTGTTCTGCTGGAGGTTTCTTCCTCTAAAGGGAGTTTTTACTCTCCCCTGTGGCCTAAAGCTTGCTCAAATGGGAATGTTGGGTTTTCTTTATCATTTTTTGTATAACTATTCTCTGTAAGGTCTTAAACCTTACAATGTAAAGTGCATTGAGATAACTTCTGTTGTGAATTGGCGTTATACAAATAAAACTGGATTGACTTGAAAAATCCAGTTCCACTGTACTAGTTATGTTTTCTTTCTTTCTGAGAAAGAAAGCATAACTAGAACAGTGGAAATATTAATACAAAGATTGAGAACACTTGTGCCTGGACTCACCTTTATCAACATCATCACAGTCGTCATCATCATCTGCATCATACTTCCAATTTGTTGAAGTCTTTTTTTACCTTTTAATGTCAGTTGATGATGCTACATAATCTTGTTATCATGTCATAGTGAGTGTTGGATTATGTCAGATGTTTCAAATGTTTTGGCCCCAAACAACAGGGATTATCATAATTTTTCCTAGAAATCTACATTAACAGCAAAATGGATAAGACAGGACTGTTCTGCAAGTATAGCAATGACTTCTCCCTCTTTGTTGCCCTCCGTTCCACTGAGACATGGCAGCATGATTCTACCTCAGGTTATATGCTGCAGCTAGGATTCCAGTGTTTAATACCAGTCACAATATGTTCTTACACGACTTTTCAAAATCTGGTCCCCTGACTTATTATTTTATTATAAAGTTATTTCGCTCTCTGAGGGGATCATAGTACTATGTTACATTACAAACACAGCACAATAAAAAAAAAACACTGGTTATTGTATTACTGTATGTGACTAATAATAATACATTTATTTATAGAGCACTTTTCTAAACATAAGATATAAAGTGCTTATAAGCAGACCTCAGTTGGGAATACAGGCAGCATCTTACCTGCCCCACAGCAGCGTACACTGGACTATTACACAATCATTTAAGAAGCCTATTGCTCTGCTGCAGCTCAGGGTGTCTGATTATAATGTCCAACTATTTACCGCTATATCTTATCAAGTAGTCTGCATGTAATAGATTTTAGTGGGTATATGTGATCATAACCTTTGTGTTTTGTCTCATAATGACGTTTGACATTGGCTCTTTTAATAAGACCCACAGTTTCTGAACATATGAGGCACAATGGTTTAGTTCTCTGTCTGTATCTCTCTCCTCTCTGTCGTCTGTCTCTCTTCTCTCTGTCTCTCTGTCTCTCTGTTATTACCGTCTTTGTTAATTCTTTCCAACCCCAAACTTTCTCTCATCTACTATTGAGTCGCTGAATTTACTGCCTGTGATCCACGAAATCGATCGGCTAAGTGAAGTCACGTGGGATTGCTTAACTTGCATTCAAATGGCCGGTGTATTGCTGGTTAAAATTAGTGTCCCGCTAGACTTGGAATCAACACATTTGGTTTGGTCTGTAGCGCTATAGTTCGACCATTCTGTCCAAATCCTAAGGCACTCGGTTAAAGAGGGGAAAAAAGAAGCTTTTGTTGGTAGGGGAATGGTTACAGAGAAACTTTGAAGAGATCCACTGTGTATCATTAAACTATAATTATAAAACTAAGTAGAGATGTTGGCAAAGCAACAAGAAGCTTGTTTTGGTTTGAGAAGTAAATCATTTTCTGATAACTGAACATCAGAACTGAACAAAACTGCCAAAACATTTCACATTTCCTCAGTTTTTATAAAACTACCACCAGATTATTTAATTCACAACAGTTGATCCCCATAATTCAGATTTCACTCATGAAACCTACAAGTCAAATGACAGTATGTGTCCTTTGCACAGACTAAACTACCCATACGAGAGTTCTTGAAGTTATTTGGCACCTAACGTGCATTTTATAAACACATTTCTGAGAGAGAAAAAAACAGAAGAAAGCTCAGAAAAAGTAAAATTTAAAAACAAGCTATAATATTGTTCTTTCCTTCTTTGTATCTGGAGGTTTTATGAGGTCAGATTCTGGTTAATAACTTACAACATGTCCTTCCACAGTTTAAGAAACTCGAGACGTGAGAATAAAGACTCAGCACCAGTCTTAAGGTCATATCGCTTCAGTCTTTAAAGATGCAGTTAGTAAGATCTCAAACTCCAGAGGAATCTAACTTCAGTTCAAACCACAAACCAAAAAACAAACAAAATAAACAAAGTGACCTTCCTTCCTTTCCTTTCTGAAACCACTGGCTTCCACCATCTGACTTACAAAGAACATATTCAATCTTTGATATTAACTCAAACGTCACATAAACCATCATCGTCCAGGCTTAGAAGGCATGACTGTGATCATGATTAGAATGTAGAGAAGATAAATTAGTTAATTTACACTTCAGCAGTGAAACAGTGATCTATTCCAGATCCTCTGATACCTTGGTGAAGAATTCACTTATTTTATTTGCAACATAAAACACTGGTAACATGCATAATCACAAAGTAGTACTTAGTAGTAATTAGCAGATGACTTATCTTCCACACTTGTCTTTAGATTCCCTATGGAACTTAACTTTTAAAGAGACATGTTGATGAGCGTTTGTGCAGGTTTCAGCAAATTAGGAACAAACCTAAACTAGTCTACTTTGGATTACACCAGCCTCATGAATATTATGAAATGTTTAATGAGTACTGATGGGCACATCCATTTCCTTAGAGGCTTTGCAGCTGCTGTTAATTTCTTTTGTCACATATATGTAGAATGATAGAGACTAGAGTGTGCAAATAAATCAAAGAGAAAGAAAATAATACACTCAATAATATGTTTTTTTTTTTTTTAGGTATGCAGTTATTGTTATTTTTCGATAAAAACATCCCCAGGACATGTAAGACAATTCACGTTTAGTATTTTTATGTTCTGAATGTGTTACGCTGCGTTAACTTACTGCGTCGTAAGATTGGCACTGTGTTATGGAGGGATATGGTCGATAATTAGAGGATTGAAACACTTAACTGCCTTAGTTTTAGATACATTTCAGCCTTTTTGAAGGATCCACATGCAGATAAAAGAAAAGAGAAAAATGTGCTGCAACATCTATGAAGTCAGTATTGCAAAATAAGTCAAATCATACACAGTATAAAACAAATCACACTAACATACATGTGTTTCACTGGGTACGATTATGCAGTCAAGATTTTTCACAGTAGAAAAAAAGTAGAAAAAAGTAGAAACAAGATGGTCTGGACCCCCCCAATTAACATTACTAGTGGCACTGTAGCAATCTGTTGAAAACATAAATGCCATGTTGTATACGGAAATGCAAAGCCTATGCCTTAAGCCTGCACTCAAAGCATAATAGTTAACATAATAGTGGTTTGTACCATTGTGAATTATTTTTATTTGAATGCACTCGAAAAAAGAAAAAATCATCCAAGTTCATCCAAACATGTTCATGTTTTAGGATAAAAACCATTACCTACTGGTGACAAAAGATCTGATTTCCTTTGTTGCCTTTGAATAGGTAGACAGAAATCTGACCTCAGATCAGCATACAAAGGCTAATTCAACCCACATCTACAGTTTAAACATAAAAAAGTGGTCACAAAGCGTCCTGAAGCTGCTGCCATTCCATTTCCGATCTTCCCAAGTTTCAAAAAGATTGAGTAGCAAAAAGGAAATATTTGGTTACGTCTCATTACTTCACTTGAATTCCTCAGTTTTCCAAAACAATCATCAACCTTTATTCCTTGTGTGGCACTTTTTCTTTCAGTCCTTGTATGATACCTTGCCCTGAATAGGCTCGTTAGGTGAAACAAAGGATGGGGGGGATGTGAAGGATGTAATGATCACACCTCAGCCCACCCCCTCGTAACACCTAAATGGGTCGTTAAGTGTGTCCAACCTGGTGCAGGTGTGAACTGTTTCTGGCCTTTTTGGGGATAGATGAAAGGGCAGCATGATAAATAGAAGACAGGTTGTGTCTAAGTCCTCCACCTCTGTTGAGAGAGGGAGTGTTGATTTGCACATGCACGGCTTCCCTCACCCCTCTCTCAAACCACTTGTCCTCTTTGTCCAATATTTTAACGTCACAGTCCTCAAATGAGTGTCCTTTATCCTTAAGATGCAGGTTCACACCTGCACCAGGTTGGACACACTTAACGACCCATTTAGGTGTTACGAGGGGGTGGGCTGAGGTGTGATCATTACATCCTTCACATCCCCCCCATCCTTTGTTTCACCTAACGAGCCTATTCAGGGCAAGGGGTGGAGTGAAACCAGCCTTGGAGCATAAATTTGCGGCCTCTAACCAACTATCTTCAGACTGAAGAAGCTACTTGGATGAGTAGCGAAACGTTTCACCTAACTAAAGGAAGTCCAGTTGCCTTGTATGATAAATGTTTAATCTGAAGTGAAGAGAATCCAAACACATACACCTCTAGGTCAGAGAAATACACAAACTGAATGCTGTAGCTAACATTAAAAAAAATAACCCTTTAATATCACAGACCTCTCATCTGCAGCCACCATTTCATAGTAAATGTTCTGCACTTATATAGCGCTTTTCTACCTAGCTGGTACTCGAAGCACTTCACACTGCGTCTCATTCACACACACACATTCACACACTGATGGCAGAGCTGCTGCAGCTGACCTGACCCACCGGGGGCAACTAGGGGTTCAGTGGCAGCCGGGAATCCAACCACCAATCCTGTGATTGGCAGTCAACTGCTCTACCTATTGAGCCCCAGCCACCCCCAAATCATGATCATAAAAGGACTGAAGATGGGGCAGTTGTAGGACTCCAGAAGAGATGAGCTACGAAGAGTTTGGACAAAGGAAGTGCTGAAATATGAGTATATATTATGTAGTATATAGGAGTATAACAGTATAATATGATCAGAGTTTTGGAAACTAAAGTGCTGACATCTACTTGGGTGGCTGTGGCTCAATAGGTAGAGCAGTTGACTGCCCATCCCAGGATTGGTGGTTCGATTCCCAGCTGCCATGTCACATGCCAAAGTGTCCTTGGGCAAGATACTGAACCCCTAGTTGCCCCCGGTGAGTCAGATCAGCTGCATAGCAGCTCTGCCATCGGTGTGTGAATGAATGGGTGAATGAGATGCAGTGTAAAGCGCTTTGAGTACCAGCTAGGTAGAAAAGCGCTATATAAGTGCAGAACATTTACCATTTTACCATCAACCGCATCCTGTGGCCACAGTAACCCCTCCCACCTCAGTCCGTACACGGTCAAACATTCAGTAGATCTCATCCTCCTTTGAGTCCATAAATAGAAAACAATATCATGTGTTTTAGAATCCCTGAGCCCTCGATGAGATCAGGGGTCAAAGGTCAGTGACCTTGTTCTCCAGGGCGCCAGCGATCTGTTGGAGGCGGAGGGCGAGCTGTTTATTCTGGGCTGCTGGATCTTCGTCCAGCGACCGTATGATCTGAATTAGAAGCTGCCAACAACAGATAAATAAATAAATACATTTCCATTGGTGCTAATTTTAAAAACTTTGTATTCTACTCCTTTGGATTCTTAAGCTAAGGAGACAACAAACCTGTTGCTGTGATGTCATTGTGGTAAAATAAAGAAAGAAATAACCCAGCAGAAACCACAATAATCCTTCTTTTATTTTTCTCTAGGGTCTCATGGATTCCACAAACAGAATCAGAAGTTTTACAGAACACAATAATGTTTTGAAAATAAAATCAATTTCTCACCGCATCATAGTACTTGCTGGTACAGTTGATGTTAGGCCATCTGGGTGTTCAACTTGTCTGTGTGTTTCTACACAAGGGAAGTAAAAAATCCATATTAAAACATGAAATTTCAGTACCTCAAGTGCCTGAAATCTTTACTTAAGTACAAAATTTGGGAATGGTTACTTTCAAACCCCTAGTTTCATGATAATTTTATTGATTTCTCATACTCACACACACACACACACGCAGTTGGTGGCCCATACCCTGGACACGAGGTGTGTATTCATGTCCTGATCACTGACGGGAACCATCCATCTGATGCCCTTGTAGTAACTGTGGAAAACACACAAGGACAAGTAGATACTGTCAAAACACCTGATCAAGCCATTTACTAATTGATATCAAGCATTTACCCATTATTAAAAGATGCATAAATAAAAAATCATGTATAGCACAGCAGCAATAAAGCAGGATAACTGATCATTATTTTACAACAACAAAGCAGATAACACTGCAGATATGCACTGTTGTTTGTATTGGTACTTTGCATTTTTATATTTGTCACTCATGCAGGTTTGCATCTGTGTATTCTGATATATTAATGCTCTTCCACTGTTGTGTGCACTCCAATGCATTCAATATGTAGCTACTGCTTTCAAGTAGTACCCCTCAACCAACATGTAGCCTTATTCATGTGCACTCCCTTGTCCACCCTCTTATTGTATGTTGAAATCTCTTTTGCATTGAGCTGTTTGTTGCTGGGAGACTCCTACAGTTGAGCAGAGACAAAAAAAAACATCATTAACACCAGTGTGGTTTATTTTGCTATTACATGTTGTCGTTGACTTCCCATGTGGAGCATGGGAAGATTTGTTTGCTCTTTATTTGCTGTGACTTGCTCTGCTGAGTTTGTGCTCTTACTTGGTGCCGGCGTCCATGAAGGTCTGAGAGATAACATGCAGTGAACCCTCCACCACCTCCATCACAACAACATCAAAGATGAAGTGGGGATTCCTCAGGATGTTCACCTAATACCGCAGAGGCAAGCTGTGGATGCAGAAACATTCGGATCGGTACACCTGCTGCCCAAAATGTTCTTTAAATATAGGAGAGGACGCTGGGAGAGTGCGTTAGATCCTGCTGGGTCCTGTGCAGCAGGAGGAGACATCTCATGTGGCTTGATATTTCTCTGCACTTCAACTTTTGATCATTTCAGCCCAGAAGGTCTGAACTCAGGTCTGATTAAAAACAGCCAGGGCATCTAGCTAAAATATTTCTTCCAGTTTCTAATCCAACCGTTCATAGTTGCTGACTAAAAAAGACAAGCTGCTTTTATCTATGTTTAAAAAAAAAAAACACCTCGTAATCACTGTTAAGAGAACAATTCATTTCAGACTATTTCAGACATTTTAAGAACCTGCTGACACACAGTTTCTCTTCCCCTCACTCATCCTTCCATACTGTCATCTCTTTCTGCAGTCTCTTCCGTCCCGTTACCTCCATAGGCCATAACCCTCGTCAATGATGACCACAAATGAATACTGAATGTTTAATTGTTCAACTTTGTGGTGAGTGTGTATATTTGTGATGATTAACAGGGTGAGCTCAGGGCCTGTTTGAAAAATGAAAAGTTAGAAGAAAAAAAAATCTCTCCATCTGATCTAACCCTAACCCTAACCCTCTCTTCTTCTTCTGTACGCTGTTATTTATTTTCACAGGATTATCACTGCAAACAAACATTAAATCGCGATCAGATCAGAGGTGAAAATAACCTCTGAAACTGTGCTGCTGAGCCAAGAAAATCCCAATATGTTCATAGCACAGAAACACATTGAGAAAAAAAATGGTACCTCATGATAGATTCATATTCACCACAAAGAGCTCTACGCTTACTGCCTTATCCTCTCAGGCTGCAGCTATAACCTGAACTAATCACAGGGAAGGACTGTATCAGATGGACACACACATACATACACACACAAAAAAGGAGTAAATGGGTAAAAATCATTAGGATTGTACAAGAACCAGTAGACGCCATTATTTTATTGTTTGAATTTGAATTTGAATTTGAATTTGAATTTGAATTTGAAGTCAATGAGTGTGCATGAACTGGAGGCACAAAACACATTGGGTGCTAACATTTAAAAAAATCACAAGCTGACATCTTAGCATCATCTATCACATTTAATAGCAGACAGAGGAGGGAGAAAGATGCATAAAAAGCTCCAAGCTCACGTTAATAAGAAGGTGGAGGTTTCACTGTGCAGTAGGTTGGAGAACTGGTTGAGAGCTTGAAACACGATGCCCTTGCGTGCTTCTGGGATTTGCAGTTTTTCTGTGATCATGGCCTCATTTTTCCTGCCTTTGAAGGCAGGAAAAAGTTTCGGTCGGAGTAGGTTTTGTAGTCCAGGAAGGGGATCTGGGCCTCATTTAAGTCGCTGGTGAGGTCCTCCATTTCAATCGTCAGATCTGATAGACAGAAAAATTACATTATCCAGGTGAGGTCGAACTTCAGTTAGCTGCCCATATTGGTCCGATATACCAATCAGAAGTGAGGTAGATCTAAATCTGATAACATTGTAAATCTGATGTCAGTGTCAGTGATCCCACAATGTCATCAACATGATACAAGCTTTCAATGAAGTTGGATTTCCGCAAACATGCGCATCTTGTCTCTATGCACTATGTATCATCAAGTTTGCCTGACATGTGAAGAGTCCGTTGACCCCCCTCGAGCCTAGTAACAGAGCTGTCAGATTCAGCTGAAAACGGCTCGCCGAGTTCACAGAGAAGACCTAAAGGGAAGTTGGCAGGAGTTCACAGTATGATGGTAAACTGTGAAAGAAGAAACATCTTCCAATCTGTGAATGCAATGCATGACAACAAGCTGACAAATTTCAGCTCCGTGGACAGAAAGTTTGTGCTGAGTCTGCTGCTTGGTTTGGACACTTGAAATCTTGTCAATGTAAATCTTGGTGAGCTCAGCGAGTTATTGGACGATTCTGAGGTCCTGGCCAAAATATTAGTATACTACATACATTTTCTTTGGAACATGTAAAATCCTGACTTACACCTTAATCTGATAAACATGCAATGAATCAGGTTAATATTAGGAGATGCAACTGCATTTCCACATACTTGTCATGTAGAGGTCATGTATGCTAAGTGTATCAAACTCTGTGTCTGCACTGCAGCCCAGTGACAGACAGGGCACTAACAGTTGTTTTCTCATACTGTGTAGATAATGTGCAGTCTTAGTTTAGTAGTCTAAGTCTTAGTTTTTATTTATTTATTTAGCATTTCCTTTTACAGATCTATAGGGAGTGGACACTCTATCGCAGATGCCGCCATGTTGCAGCGGTCTGAAAGAAGTGACACAGAACATTGTCACTTCTTTCTACATTTGAACACGACAAAACATGTTGTATAGTATAAATGTTATTGTATCCTCTGCATAATACATATGTGTTTGGATTTTCAGGTGAAATTAAAGGTCAGGTTACTTTTATGTAGTTTACTTAAACTTTTTTGCCTGTGACTGTAAACAAAAAACAGAGAGAGACCCAACAGCCAGATCTGATTTTAACCTATTCAGAGGCCTCCAAGTGTTAATTAAAGGGCCCAAGACACAGCGTTATCATAGTCAGTAGAACCAATAGTTAGAGAAACTAAAATAAGATTTAAGTTGCCATAAACTAGAACAATTTTGTTTTATTTAAAAAAAGCATTTCTGCTCTCACTTAGTAACATTTAGTCAGGCGTGATTTCAAAGCTTTCATGTGAATGTGTATACTGAACTCTTTCTAACAGCGATCGTGAACACTCTCCTCCAGATTCTCCATCTGGTGTTTCACCCTTTCATATTCTCGTTCCGCCTGCTGACTCTTCCTCCTGTTTCAGGTGAGACAGACAGGTGCATATTCAAACACATCCACACACAGAAAAACAAATGTGCGTGTGTTTTTTTAAATAATTGTCAAACCTGTAGCAGTAGACTGACACAGCAATGAAGAGCGGCATCAGTACAAGAACTGCAGGGATGATTATAGTGAGAGGAACGCTGTCATTGTAGAATGAACTCACAATCTTCACCTGGAGAGACATAAAGACACAGTGTTATTCCATACATGATTTATTATTAGTCAGCTACCTGCTATCATTGGCTTTCCTTAATATTGATGAAAACCTTAGAATGCAGGCTCCGATGCATGTTACCTCTGTGATTACAAAATAATAATAATGGACACGGATGTAGAAATGTTTTATGTCTCTGTCTTGCAATTTTACACATTTGACACGCAGTGAACTAGTCAGCAACCCCATTTGTCTTCCCCTTTTAGCTTTGTCCTTGGCTAAATGTCCATGTGCATTATCATGCTGCCCTTGCTGTTCTCCACTTTCAAGTCTCTACTCTATCCACCCCCACCTCCGCCTCCCACCAGTCTCACAGCTGACAACTTTGCCTCCTTTTTTACCAACAAGGTGGCAGCCATCAGCTCCTAGTTCTCTCCTCCTGACAATGACATTCTGCTAACTAAACCCAAAGACGCATCTCACTTAAGGTTTTCAACACTGTCAGAGGACGATGTATCCACCCTCCTCCTCTCAAATCACCTGACCACCTGCTCTATGGATCCCATCCCCTCCACTCTTCTTCAAGCTTTTCACCAACACTAATACCAGCCATTACACAGATTATCAACACCTCTTTCACAACAGGCACCTTTCCCACCTCGTTCAAGCAGGCCCAGATTATTCCACTGTTGAAGAAGCCTTCTCTGGCTCCCTCCTTTGTGGAGAACTACAGACCGGTCTCTCTTCTTTCATTTCTACCCAAGACCCTGGAACGTGTAGCCTTCAATCAACTCAAGAGTGGTCACTCCACAGAAACGGCACTTCTGACTGTTGTGGAATCTGGAAAAGCTGCAGGTAACTTTTCTGTCCTTATTCTATTAGACCAACCTGCAGCCTTTGACATGGTGAACCATGAGATTCTCATGACTGCACTCTCAGACTTCTCTGGATCAGCTCTAGCCTGGCTTTGGCCCTACTTGTCCACACAAACCTTTTTCAATCAACCAAAAAGGTCTCTAGTCACACCACTCTTCAGATCTTTGCAATGGCTTCCAGTGGCTGCAAGGATTAAGTTCAAAGCTCTGTCTCTTGCCTACAGAGTTGTCAACTCCACAACTCCATCTTATCTCAGTATAAACATTCAGGTCTACATCCCCTCCCGTCCACTGCACTCGACCAGTGAACAACGTCTAGTGGTACCAGCACCACACAGTCGACACCTGTTCAGCTCAGTGATCCCACGATGGTGGAATGAAGAGCATCAAGGATCAATTTATCATCCTGTACAGAAACAATAACAAACAGGGAATTAAAAACTCAACACTGAACTGTTGGTAGTACAGTAGTGATCCTGTATTAGATTAGCCTTCTAACTAATCCATACTGCAGTTTGAGACGTGTCTGATATTATACCTTTCACAAAATGTCAAAAATAGGCTCTGTCTTCGAAGTGTAAATCAACTTCATCCACGGAGAGAACTGGAACACTGGAAACTGGAAGACAGTGTTGTTCTTACTCAACGCGTCCTCGACAAACCGAGGGAGACAAGAAAGAGTGGAAGAGACCAAGACTGCTTTCTTCATTTTCTCCATTAAGTAATATCGAATTACATTATTCAGTTCAAATCTGCTAATTGTTGCAGCGCTAAAACAAACAAGAGAGAAAATATGAGATCTTTTATTAGCAGCTAAAGAGTCATATATCCTATTTCCTCCTTCCTCTCTCTCTTCACTCCTCTTTCTTCCCTCTACTCTCTCTCTTCCTCCCCACTGAGTCTCCCCATCTTTCTTACCAGCTCAGACAGCAGTTTTTGATGAAGCAGTGATAAAATTACCTCACTCCCTCTGCCCAGTAGGGAAACTTTCCTAAGAGACTCAAAGTGAAATGGAAGAGTCGTCCCTTTTTCCTGTTTCAAGAGCTAGTGTTAGATGTGGCAGCGGATTGATATACACTATGGCCATTTTGTGCTTTTATTAAAAATATGATTTAGTGCTGTCATAGTGTTCAACTCTGATGCTATGTAGTTTGATTGATTGCATTTCTGTTGCATAAATTGATGCTAAGAACGTGTTCCTGAACTGATTCTAAAAAGATCTGCAAATTAGATTCTACACTCAAGTGCAAAAAATGAAAATGAAAATTGAAGCAAGGACAACCCTTTATTTCTCAGTTTAAAGAAAAGAATGTTCTGCACTGGACAGAAAGTTCGTTGTTTAAACAACATGTTATATAACCAGATTTTTTTTAACATTAATCTAAGACCCGATAACAGTTAGGTAAAAACATGCACACACACACACACACACACACACACACACACGTGGAAATGAATATGATTTTCTGAACCTCTGTTTCTTATTACATTTTTTTTTTTTTTTTACAGATTTATGATGTAATTTAGCTTGATAGATGTCCCAAAGTACTACTGATTTGTTGAACAAAGCCTTTTCTAACATGGTATTTTGACTAATCTAATCAATGTAAAAGAATCCGATGTCATGATTTCGGCCTGGCATCAGGCCAAGCTGAGGATTTCCCTCACTGCTCCACCTCACTCTCCCTCTGGACTCCGCCCACCAGCCAGTTCTCTCCCTCTGCTCTTGCCAATCAGCAGCATATTGGACTCACCTGTGTTCCCCTCACACTACATAAGCTCTGCTCAGACCTTCCTCCCCTGTCAGATCGTCGTCATTCCCCCCTCTTGTTTCCAGCGTTGTTTTCCCCAACCTGTCTCCAGCCTGTGGTTCCTTGCCTGTTGCTTTCCCTGACTGTTGCCCAACCTTGCCTGCTCCTGCTCATTCCTCCTCAGCCCTGTCTGCTTCCCCCCCTGGACTCTGGATTTTGTGCTTCCCCCTCATGGACTCTCTAGACTGTTTTCCCCTCCTGAATCTTTGGACTTTGTTACCTGTTCCCGTGAGTTTTTTGGTTTTGTACTTTGGTTCCTGTTTTGTTACTTTGTTCTCCGCCATCTGGGTAGTTTTCTGTTGTTACTTTGTCCTCGTGTTTTGCCTGTTTTTGTAGTGTCTGTTGACACCCACCTTAGTTTCCCTTGTTTTGGTACTTTTTGCTAATAAATCCTGTTAAGTTCATTCCTGCCTCGTCCCCCTCCCTTAAAACTGTGACATCCGAACATGATGAACAGACAGGGAAGACTGAGCACAGCATGTTGTGGCTACAGTCTCAAACTTGCTGCATGGAAACATACTCACCATATGAAGCTGGCTCTGGGGTAATAATCTGTGATCTTGGGGTTTTCAGAGTACTGGTATGGCACTGGGACGTCATGGGTGGTGTTTTTTCCATATTTATTCCATATTTACATATCACTGTTAACAGAGCTGAAGGGACTTTGCATCTTGCAGGTTATTTGTGTGTCGAACGACAGGCTGAAAAAAAACGAGGAACAGGATATATTCAACTGATTCTTCAGAAGACAAAGTAAACCTGGCATGCTGTAAATAGTGCCAAATAGAGAGAACTGCAAACGCAAGAACAAAACATATTCATAATTACTCTGGCTTGTCAGAAATACACGAATACAACAGTGGCACAGGAGGTAGAAGTTACTAAAATATATCAGGTCTGCAAGTCAAAAAGAAGTTTTCTATTTTGGCACTGGCATAAAAAAAGAGAATTGAAACCCAGAGATTCACAAGCAGATAAGAGCAAATTAACTGGTTTAGAAGATATGAAAAGGCAATGGAGCTATGAGCTAGGAGATGCTACACTAATCAATATTTTTATATCAACAATAGCACAAACACATGGGTTTATGTAAGTGAGGATGTTGCTTGATGCACAGAGACTGATGGTCTTCTGCAGCTTTACAGAGCAGTGGTATGATCAGTCTAATCAACATCTTATCAACATCTAGACGCTAAAAACCAGGTAGTTTTTACAGGACTTCGTGAAGACTGAAAACTCCCTCTGAGAAATGAGAGGAAACATCAGGTCTCCACAAATTCAGCAGCCACTCCTTTCCCGTACTATGAATAATAGATTCCTTTTTGTGTTTTCCTCTCTGCTACCCTCACCACATACTGCTTCAGGTTCCAGATGATATGATGCTGCTTTAAACTCTTATTGTTAAGAGAAAACTGTGAAAAAGCTAATCATATTGTCACACTCTGCACTGATGCTATCTTGGCTGAACAGACAATGTTTTGGTTTATACACAGCCTTCACCCAGAACACATAACTTCACCCACAGGGCCGAAATAGCCCTGGTTCACACACACACACACACACACATACACATAATCACAGGGTTTCTTAGCAAGGAGTGAAACTCATCATAGGTGACAAACTCCTGACACTTATATACATGTTTTATATTGTCTTCCTCAAGGTGGCAACTGTTGCACGTGACAGTAATTTCATCATAATCATTAAAGGCTGAGAAAAAGCTCCAAATCCCCACCTTTAAGTACATACAACCCGATCATTTATATCATTTGTGGTAAATAAATGGCTGAATTTATTAAATCAGTTATCAAATCAGTTGTTTGTAACACTGCACTGCATCAAATTAGATTTTTTATTAATATTAATATTAATATTAATATTAATATTATTATATGTATATATAATAATACATTTATTATACTAATCGAACTAAACAAGTCAGTATATTTTTGCAGGTTATTAAATGGCACAAGCAGCTCACCTCTATAAGACTGATGCAGCCTGTTAGTGTTACTTGTTTCTGTTTTGACATTACGGCCAACAAATTAATTCACCGACTCAAAGCAGTAATTTAAAGTTTAAATTCTGAGCTAAGTTGGAGAGTTTACAGCCAGAGACGTACTGCTGCTCGAGCAAATCAGTCATTTGGATCTCAGCAGTTTTCTTTAATTATAGTTTTGTTAGCTCAAAGGAAGAAGAAGAAAAAAAACAACCAGAGAAATTCAAGGAGGCAACGTTATTTAAATTAACAGACTGGGGCTTGTTAGAGATATAAAACAGAACAGCAGATAAACTGAATTTGTTTTAATTATTTTTTTTTCTGTTTCTGGTATGTGGGGGAAGAAACTGCTGGAAGTTGAACACAGTTTAATGAAGCTGTGATTCTGAATGTGAGGGGTATTTTACCTCCTTGTGGGCACAAAATCCACACTTTCCAAAATTTCCATGAGATGTGGTTCATCCCTACTACACTCACAGATTGAATACAAGCTGGTGACATGCCTATTTCACAAAATTAGGTCCAAGAGACTTCCTAGATTTGGTGTGGAAAACTTTTTTGTGCGGTCTTTCAAACCATAAATAGCCTCCTAATTCAGTCTAATAAAATACTGCCTGACTGCCTCGGCTCTGGGGGTTTTCGGCCTGAGCAGTGAGTCGCAGGCGGCGGACCACATCATCATCATGTCAAGACCACCGCTATAGACAAGCTGTTACAGCTCACTGACAATCAGATGCAGTGAGTGAAGCAAACAAATCCAGGTGTATTGCACACCTGTCAAGCCCAATATCCTGGTTTGCTGGGCTACAGCTATGGACACATGGAGAAAACAGGCGCTTGAGGCAGTAGAACTAAATGAAAAAGATGACTGGGCAAGGTTACGTGAAGCTCTCAAGCATGTTTATGAGCAAGAGACCTGTGCTGGTTCTTTGTGGCACAACCCACCACATTGGCCATTGTGGAAAACCTCAAATACCCAGGGAACCTTGTGGAGCTCGACTAGGTGCTGTTTGATAGCAGCATTGTTCTGAGTAACAAAGCTCTGAATAGGCTGGTGTAGGTGTTTGAGGATGAAGGCAAATGTTGGTTGTAACTGTTACCTTTGCTCAGACACCTCCTTCCTTTGTAAATCTAAAAGCATATTAAGTGTGAAAATTAGAGATTTGAGGTTTTAACCGAACAAGATAGAAGTCCAGTTACCATGACTCAACTCCCAGATCATATAAAGCTATAGTATAAATGTAACCCTAGAGACAGCGGCATGTCTCCTGTGTCCTCACCTGATAGCTCCAGGGTTGCCTGCTGTGCATCTCTGTACACTGGAAACCCCACATCAAACTCGGTAAATGTATGTCTGTGGTTGACATTTCCGTGGTCCACGTTCTCCAAATCAAAACACTTGTTCCAAATGAACCTGAAACACGAGAGTGTCAGAAGTAACGATTGCTATGCTTAATGGGCTTTAAGTCAAAGTCAACTGTGATATCAAAAATGTTGGCCACTAATTTGTTTCATTAACTAAATACTTACTAAAGTAACCTACTAACTACTACACACCTAAAATGGGCTGTTAAGTGTGTCCAACCTGGTGCAGGTCGATTTGCACATGTAAGGCTTCCCTCACTCCTCTCTCAAACATTTGTCCTCTTTGCCCAATATCGATGACTGCTGAGGTCACAGACACACTACAGTGCAGTTCATTATCATCTTAACTTTAAAACCACCTTCTCTGAGGTCATGGAGTCAGTAGCCAGGTAGACTCTCAAAGATCCTTTTCCTGTCAGATGATGAACATTAACACATTTTTTTTACACTTTAGTCAAATCTGATATATTATACATTTATTATTTGTAAAGTCTTAAATCTTAAACACTGTAAAGTGCCATGAGGTGACTTCTTTTATAATTTGCTGCTATACAAATAAATTTGAATTGAATTGAAATAAGTCATACTTTTAATACATCTAATAAACATTTATAACCTACACAAGTGTGGTGCTGTCTCTCTGGTGTAGTCAATTGTGTTAAGTTCTGGTCAGAGCATATTAACTAAATAATGTCAGCATGAAAAAAGTAAGAGTCTTTTAACTCCACCATTTTGCAGCAACCAGTGACTGATTCAAGAACAAACCTTTACATGTAGTTCCTACGTTGTACAGACTAAACAAACGAGACCCTTGCTTCCAGTCTCCATGCTAAAGTAATTCTCTTCTGATGGTGGCATGAAAGCATCTGATTACTCATAATCATTCATTTATATCATTTAAACAGGAAGGTTTCACAGAAGAATAAATCTACAGTACAAAAAATGTGCTTACCGGAGTCTTTTGGGTTGGGGTCTGATAAAAGCACCATCTGATAAAAGCACCATCTTTAACATGTCCACCATGTCCACACTGGTTCTGTGGAGAGTGAATAAACAGAGGTTACAACTAGACTCAAAATTGTTGATTTTAGCATGATTTAAAAAAAAATCACTTGCTGTCAGAGAAGTGCTGGAGCTCTTTCAGAGTGACAACTTGGTCACCTCCCTGACTAAGGCCCTTATCTCTCGATCTCTCAGTTTGGCCAGGCGGCCCACACTAAGAAGAGTCCTGGTGGGTCCCAACTTCTTCCATTTAGGGATGATGTGATGGAGGCCACTATGCTCATTGGAACCTTCAATGCTTCCCACATCTGCACCTTGATACAATCCTTGAACTTGGTTTGTGCTCTGGCATGCAACTGTCAGTCCTTATAAAGACAGGTGTATGGCTGTTCAAATCACGTCCAGGAGTCCCACTGGTGGACTCCAAATAAGTTGTAGAAACATCTCAAGGGTGATCAGTGGGAACAGGATGCACCAGAGCTCAATTTTGTGTGTCATAGCAAAGACTGTGAATACTTATCTTCTTCTTCTTTTCTTTCGGCTTTTCCCATCAGGGGTCACCACAGTGAATCATCCTTTTCCACCTCACTCTATGATGGGCATCTTCCACCCTAACACCAGCCAACCTCATGTCCTCTGGCCTCTGTGACTTTGTCGCTAACACAGACAACGTGAGCCGTCCCTCTGATGTACTCGTTCCTTATTCTGTCTAACCTGGTCACTCCTAAGGAGAACCTCAACGTCTTCATCTCTGCTACCTCCATCTCAGCCTCTTGTCTCTTTTCTCACTGCTACCGTCTCTAACCCACAGAGCAGAGCTGGTCTCACCATTGTCTTGTACACCTTTCCTCTGAATCTTGTTGACACTCTTCTGTCACAACACTACTGACACGTCCCTCCACGTGCTCCAACCCGCCTGCCTTATGGATGATTCACATGGTTATTTTGGCAATTTTATGCCGGATGCCCTTCCTGACGCAACCCTCTCTACTTATCCGGGATTGGGATCTGCACATAAGTCACCGGCTTGCAACCCCTGTGGCTAGATTAGAGTAGGATATATATATATATATATAACTGACATTAGTCAAACCTGGTAAACTGAGGTGTTTTTACGGAACTTTATTAAATGGTTTTGTCAAAGAGACTTTTTCGGGGAAAAATAGATCCTGAATATCATGATGAAATGTTGTTCCTGCAACATAGGGAGAGCCTCTTGAATTCAGCGAAGACATGGTCCACCAAAGATATGGTCTAACAAAACTAAGCTGAAGCTGAGACAGGTTGTGCCATTAACGCTGTTTAATGTAAATAACTTGTAATATCTAATTTTTCTTTATTTTAATCTTTGAAAGGACGTGTATAAAAATTTCCCGCTTTCGTTTCTTCCTGCAGTGGAAACCGAACCTGCGACCTGTGAGTCTGTACATTCTGTGGGACAAACAATAATAATCGTTATCCTAAATCTTACTGTTAAATGTGTGTAAATACTGTACGTTTTCACTAGTTAAACTCACAAATACTGGAGAAAATAAAATAAAAAACTTAAAAGTCTGTAAATCACTGAAAGCATTTAGATTATACACTTTCAATAGTCATACATCATCTGTCTTAATAATAGAGACTTTGTGTCAAAGCAGAGCATCTTTCATGTAAAGTTGGATGATTACAGAAACATGGTGGATTATGGTTTAAATATAAAACACAAAACACACAGAGAAGTTATTATTAACACATTTAGTCAAATAAGTTATGGATATTAGACAGTTCTTTAAAATTTAAGACCAGCAGTTTTTAACACAATTTTACTGCCAGCAATAAAATATGCTCAGAGTGAATTAACAAGTTTTATTTAAAAGAAACTAATGACAAACATGATGATTAAAGAAAATTTTCAGGCTGTAAAAACTGCGTCCATGTCTGGACTGTCATTAATGTCCAACTATAAAGATACTTTTTCTCAGTAAGAATGAAAACGTGTCCACAGCATGTTCTGGACAAGATCCAAGTTTAAACACACTTAAAATACCTCTTATATACAGTTATTATTATTATGATTAGTGTAAACTGGTGAGCCCAAACTACAACTGAGAAACCAACCGAGAATTGAAGTGGAACAAATTGTGTTGCTGAGTAACTATTGCTCTCATTATAAGTAATATAAGTCACAAGATTGGCCCCTTGAGGCTTTCACAGAACAATGCTTACATTTTTTTTTTGCTTATTTGTTTGTTTTTTTTACAAGCAGTAAAGAGGAGATATGTGGATGTGTTAACAGAGGACATGAGGTTGGCTGGTGTTCGGGTAGACGATGCCCATGATAGAGTGAGGTGGAAAAGGATCATTTTCTGTGGCGACCCCTGATGTGCAGTGACCAGAGACATCATCACATTTCTATCTCAAACCTAAAATCATCTATGAACTATTGTATATGGAAAATCAGCATGATAGTAAACTGACAAACGGCAAACTGTGAATCCTTGTTTGTCTGACTTTATAGGTTCTGCTCATGCTGGGCACGTATGAAGCATGACTGGCTCTTCACAGCTCCTTATTGGTCTCAGATGGCATAGGCTTTGAGAAGCCCAGACCACTCCAAGCGGTCCACCCCTCTGTCACAACTAGATTCTTTAACATAGCTGTGTGAATACAGACACATTACTGTGATGTACATTCACACAAACAGAGGCAATACTATAATATATATTTGTTATTACTGATCCACCAAAGATCCCATTTTTCAAAGACACTTCAAGAGGGGACACATAAGCTGTCTTCACATATACACTATAAAATCAGAATAGAATTAGGTATAAGCAGACTTTTGCCTTCCAACATGCAGCCCACCTGGTTACTGCCTAAAGAGGTTCAGGGTTCATGTCTGAAATCAGCTACATGGCAATGGCTGATTAACTCACTGGCTGTTGTGACCTTTAGCTGTGTGTCTGTCATCACATAGGGAAAAATTATGATCTACATCCAGGTATCACTAATAGTATTTGATCAAACAAATGTCAATTTACCTTCAGTTGCCAATAGCTTTTTGGTTTATAGTTAATTGCCTGAAAAGACAACCAACAGATGCATTCATTATTCCTTAATACAAACAAAACAGTGTATTTTGTGTTTATACCTGCATGTTTGCAAAGGAGAGTCTCCCCCTCACTGCCACTGCAAACTGAGGCTGAAGTTTCCAGCACAACAGGACAAATAAGAGATGGGGATGGGCTGTTGGTAGCAGGATTCAAGGTTGCAGAGTTGGTACATGTTCACTGCATTCCTCTCCACACTCTTAACTGCCACAGACTGAAATACATTGATCAAAAAGGGTGATGTTAGGAAAAACCAAGAAATGACAGGTGGAGTGGAAAATGGGAAGTTAGTGAAAAAGAGTAGTGGGGTAGGGTCATGAGAAGGAAGCAGCAAGGTGGACGATGCTGGCACCAGATAGTAGGTGAAAGGGAAAAAGTAGAAGAGAAGAAGAGAACATTAAGGCTAGATTAGACAAACAATAAGGCAGTGTGAGAGAGAAGGAGACATGGGAGCAATGTTTGTTCGCTTGAGAAAGTGTTTCCTAATGAACTGCATGCATTTAACTCACATATGAGTGAAGAGAACAAGCAATATTAGTGAATGACTACTAATAAACAAAGAATTTAACATTTTTAAGGATTACAATCCTGATTGGTAATTTCTCTCATTTTTTTGTTGTGATTATTTATTTCAAAAAATATTCACGTAATGTGCTATGGTAATGTATAATTTATTTTGACATCATGATGATGTGGAGTTTGCTGGGCAGCAGTAGCTCAGGTGGTAGAGCAGTTGCCTACGAACCCCAGGGTGAATGGTTTGTGGTTCCTCAGCAGAGATGAAGAGTTGGTTATGTGCTAGTGAGAAATCTTTGATTAGTACTAGGACAAGAGGCATGAGGCAGGGCACACCCCAGGTCAGGTCACCAGTCCATCGCAGGGCGCACATTCACATTCGCACCTAAGGGTGATTTAGAGCCCCTTGGGTCCTTCTTGCCATGAGGCCATGATGGATTATTGATGATGGTTTAAATAACCCCAAATCCAGTAGGTACCTTAGTTTGGTCACTAACAAAAGTCAAAAGAAGTCTTACTTTTGCGCCAGCATATCCAGGAGAACATGTGCATGGTCCCAGAGGGCTGGCATCATTGGGCACAGTGCTGCCCGTAACTGCCCTTCATAATCTCTGAATGATACAACAAATGAACATAACATGATAATGAACATAAATAAGAAAGGCAAATATCTGGAGACAAGTTAACAGTATGGACTTTATGATGTTAAATCTTCAACTTATTTTTAAACAACAGATGTTGGTCAGTCATAGAATCAATTAAAAAATGCACTACAATAAAACATCTTAAGATCTAATTAAATATCAAAATGATGTTATAAAAAAATATGTTATAACTGAGAATCACCTCACGGTGGTAGCACAAAATAAATCCAAAATATATCTTTAAAGTGGGGTGTAGAGGAAGTCACCTCCTCTTTTCACAGTGGTCTCCACACACACACACACTGACCAGTGACTGAGTCACATCCCAGAGAGCTCTCCTGGCATTGGCATTTACTGAGGCATCCTTGGGCCCCAGAAACCAGACTCACAGGCTGTGAAGGTCAGAAAATGTTGTGCACAGGACATTGTTGATGAAATATGTTAATGATGTGATCTCTGTATGTCCAGTCTGCGGGTCACAGCTGGCATCGGCGAGGCATGAACAGTGCATTACACAGCCTGGTCCATGATATTCTAGAGGGCACTCTATGCAAACAGACAGTCATGGTTTAGTAGTTCAAACTGTACTTAACAGACACCTTCAATCTCAGTATGATTGAAACGCACCGTTATGCAGAGATTTCCTGTGAAGCCTGGCTTGAAGTCACAGCCTTCATTCTGCTTGTTGCAGGAGCCGTTCTCACAGCTAAGGCAGACAGAGCGGCACTTCAAGTCCCAAAAACCATTAGGGCTATCTGGGGAGTATCAAGTCTTTGTTAGTAAATCAGATTAATGCAGCAGTAGGCCATAAAGCCATATATGTGTGAAAAACTTGGAGGAGAATGTAATACATAGGTTTCTGAATGTAATAAATCTCATTTTGAGGAAGTAATGGACCAAGGATGGGGTTACTTCAGAGAAGCAAAACGAGAACATACACCACATTTGTTCAGTGGTCTAAAGATAATACTGATACTGGACTCTCATCATGTCTCATCACATTTCTTCCCCCTATATGCAACAAAACCATAATTACTATTAAAGCCCAATGTAGCAAAATAAGCATACTATTCTGACAAGATGGTCCTGTCTCTCCTGCAAGACAGAGGCACTGTCCAGTCACGGGATCACAAGGAGATCCTTCGCAGTCACAGCCAGACGACAGTTTTCTCCATAGCTCCCAGTTTGGCAGGCCAAGCCTCACATGACAAAACGAAAAACAAAGACTGATGTAACACAATGATCCACAAGACAGCATTTCACAACATTGAACACAACTGCTTAAGGGATAAAACCACACAAATGAACTTTTAGGTAAACTCAATCATTTTCAATTTGTTTATTCAGTCCTAGGTTTTGGACTGTGCATTAGTGCTGACCTACTGTAACTCTGCTCCGTTAGACAACTCTGCTGTTATTTTAGTCCACTCAACAGAGATGCAAAGTCATGATTTTTCCAGAAGCTCCAGATTAATAATCAGTATAACTGTAGTTTGCAAAACAGAGCCGAGTTTTAGATGAACGAGCGGTGTCAAAACACAAAGGTCACTAGGTGACCCCACAACATATTTTTGGTTGTACAGTTCATGATAACAGGAACACCTACTGTGACCAGGTGAATTCAAGACACAGCCTTATTTATCCCACCTACTAAATCCATTTAATGCATTTAAAGTAACAGAGAATTTTGGGAACTGAAAAAGATTGTGACAAAGATGGAGAGACTCAGAAAATAATTTGTGCCGTCAGTGTAACAGAGTTTATCAGAAAGGCCAAACAATCCCCACACTGTGAGTGCTGTGGAGTTCAGCTTTGTGGGGAACCTGTGACATGTATCTCCATGAAGGTCTGCAGGACACCGCTTTCTACATTCTCACACAGTCCTGGGGTCACACAACCTTCCACCTAAACAATGGCATAACTGCACGCAGCCTGCACCGAAGAAGCCAGGGTCACATTCTACTTTGGGGACATGAGAAGTATTTTTATAAGTAGCAGCTTGTTAAGGAAAGCATGATTTTTCCAATCAAAGTTCATTTTCAATGTCTTATATGAGGATGAAAGGATTCCATATAATTAACATAACTTAACATTTAAGGGAAAGTTTTCAAATATTTTAACTAATGTATGTAGGTTTTTAATACCTTGAAGACAAAGACAAATTCATTTATTAACATAGATTTTTTATTCCCACTTAAATGTTTATATATTTTGGCACCCACAGAAGTCTCATTAGATGTTTTTGTTTGTTTCGCTTTATCAAACAAATCTTCATGGTAAGAATATGAAAAATTATACATTGAGTCTTGTCACAATGAACTTCAAGTGTCTTGAAAGTTATATCATAATACCACAAACGTATAACTTAAAACATGACAACTAACTTAATGTATGGCAAAAAGTCATCCATGTCTGCAGCAAATCAGACTTTGAGGGCAATAATCAAACAACAACAACAACAACATCTATTCATGGATCCTGCAAATCAATCAAATCAATGTGCCTTCTACTTGCTAATTTTGTTCTTGCTCTCCATATCACCTTCAAACAGATTTTAACAGATTCTGTGTGGAACTAGACAGTATTTATGGACAGTATTTTTTCACAAATCTCCCTTTTCTTAATATATAACAATGATCATTATCCAGACTGTTCTCTTCAACCCTCTGTCTCCTTGTATCGCTTTCTGTCTCATCTGTGTCTTTATTTGCTTGGGAACATGATTCTGTTTCTTTCTCTTGTACCGTCTTCACCTCTGAAGCTGTTTCATCTCCACTGTCACCTGTGATCTCCTGCTTGCTGTCTCTCTTAGTCATGTTTGTCTTCGTAACATTGGGTCTATCTTTCCACTCCACACTCTTGGTTTTCTCTTCCAGCACATTTTGTTTTTATTGTGGGTGTTTGTTCCTAGTCAATCTTCTTTTCAGAGCCCTAAGTGTAAGGTTAAGTGTTTCTTTCACTTTGTTTTCCACGACCTCCTCATTTCTAGGCTCACACTGGGCCTCATCACTGTTTTTGACTGTCTCTTTCATTTGCTTGTCCTTTTCTTTTGCATCACTAATAGTGACATCCAATGTGAGTTTAGAAGGGGAACATGTCTGGGAATAGCACACTTCTTCTAACTCCTGTATGCTCTCAGCTTTCTTGCTTCCACTTTCATTTTTCACATCCTGCTTTTCATTTTTCTTTGTCCTGTCTGACTGTTTCTTCTTGCTGATGTCCTTGTTCTCCAAATCACACTCTTTGAGACACACATTTGGTTCATGAGCCCTGTCTTTCACACTGTTCTCCTGCATCTCCGTGTTTCTTTTTTCACCATCAGTCCCCTCTGTATCCCCTGTGTTAGTCTCTCTTACTTGCCTGCTTTCATCTTTTGAATCAGACAAAGACATCGCCGTTTGGTCTTCATCCTCTGCCTCACTTTCTTCTGACAGCAGTTCGTCAGTGTCTGTGTCCTGCAGCGGAGGCATTTCATCCTCAGAGGTTGAATCCATGTCTGACTCAACAGCTTCTTCATTCAGAGCCTTCATCCTTGACTCCCTGACTTTGAATTGATCCCCCGTTGAGGGCAATCCAACATAGAATTTTTCAGCTGTGGCAGGGTCATGGCACATTGCCCTGGCAACCTGATCCCTCTTTTTTTCAGACAGGTATCGATCAGCCTTCAAACACAGACCACAATTGTAAGCTTATGCACCATTTATATAAAGTAAGACTCCAAAACTCTTGTGAGTTACTAACCTGGGTGGATACGCTTGATCGTATCAGGTTGAAAGAGACAGTTCCAGGCAGATTTGCATTGTTCCATGCAGACTGAAAACAGGATCCAAGCATCTTAATCTGCTCCCCGTTAGCAGTGTGGAACACAAAAGGACAGTCATTACAGTTAAGTGTTGTGTTGGAAATTTCCACCAGTTCATTGAGCCACTTATATTCTTCCATCTTGAGGGCAAATCGGGCATGGCCAAACACTCTGTCTGTGTTTTGCTTCCCAATCTATGAGATAAAAAAAATAGAGAGTTAAAATTTAAGTAGAAATATAGATTTTTGTAAATAAAACTATATATGTCTTGGAACTTACCCACACAACACTGCCTTTTTTACCCAATGTGGCATCAATAGTGTCCTCTTTACAGATGTTCTTGAGAACAACTGGGCGATGTCCGGTGAGAATGGCTAGATATCCTGCCATGTAGCCCATCAGGAGATAGTGATGGCTGATGCGACCCATTCGTTTTAGTTTCTCTAGAACAATAAACACATAGTACATTTAATAATAAAAGCTGAGGTGATTAATTATTCAAGTTTTTAAGCTGTGTATGTGGCATCTTACTTAACAATCTGGGAATTTTCTTCATGGCCTTTTTCATAAAGGCTAATTCATCAGAAGCACTCACAGCATTTTCTGAAAAATAATTAGAATTAATTTAGACTAGAACTAGTTAACACTGTACTTTTAAATTACACACATACCATTTATTCAGAATTTTTCAACTCACTCAATCATGCTTAGTTAAAAAAAATTATCAAAAATCTATTCACCAGAGAAATTCCAAATCCATAGTATCTTGAGATTACATATATGCATGGATATAAAAATGTGATGGTTATATATATATGTGTGTGTGTGTGTGTGTGTGTATATATATATATATATATATATATATATATATATATATATATATATATATATATATATATATATATATTAACATCGGGGCTGATTTTTTAAGGGAAATAGTAGATTCATTGGTGGAATAGTTAGAAACTAATATGTGAAATGATCATGACTTATTTTCTTGTAAAATGGAGGGTGTAAAGATCTTTTATGAACAAGCTTGAAATATTGTTAATAAACGTTGCTTGAGATCAAGGCTTAAAAATGAACTGGGAAATCCATATTCATTACTCTGTCCCACAATTTCTATATGTTTATCGTGCAAGTTAATCAAATACTCACTTGTCTTCTGTCGTCTGACCTTTTCTCGATGGACAGCGAGAACCCTGTCCACTTCAGACTGCAACCGTTTTAGATGATACAGTAGCGCAGATATTTCTTGGTCACTCAGTTTGCTACGCATGATGTGAAAACTTCTGACATGTGTCAGGAAAGCGGACACACAGTTAAGCATGTTCTTTATGGATGTTGGTGCATAGCCTTCTTCTTCTAGTTGTTTGGGATACCTGTATTGAAATCCAGTGCAGGATTGTTTATCAAGCAACATTATTTAGACATAAAGTGAAGCTATTGTATTATTGACTTAAGTCAGCTTCTTATACTTACTCCCTTAATTTCTGGATGTTGTACAGAAACCGTAGTGATGTTACTGCATTGTTTATATTCTTTCTGGTTGTCAGCAAGAAGATCATGAAGCGCAGTACATGAGATTTTTGCAATTTCGCATTTTCTCTATCTGCTGAAGATGTTCGAGAGCCCAGCCTAAATTTATAGAAGTCATCAAGCACCTCCCCTGCAGAAACAGAACCATCACTTTGATCACACATTTTTATATCTATGCACTAAAATAAACTGCCACCATTATCCAAAACTGGAATCCATAAATAAGAAAAGATATAGCTATACCACAAAACTCACCACAAAATGTTCCTTCAAGTGGGAGATAGCTGCGGCCACCTTTTTTGGGAGTGCTCCATATAATTTCTTCTGTCTGGTTGTTCGGATCAGTCGTTTCAACGCAGGGGCTGGGGTTAAAGATAGATGCCTTTTCTGCCAGGACCTTTGTCATAGTTACTTCTAATCTCTCAACTCTCAGAGCTAAAGCGGCACAGCCCTTACAGCTTTTCCCCTCAGGTTGACTAAACTTTGGTTTTTTTGATGAGTTGTTGGAGAAAGCTGTTATCCATGCACGGAGAGCAGGGTTGATACTGTCCATCGATGTCCCACTTGTATTTTGTGAAAAGCTGGTGGATGGCATCTCATCCAGTGGTCTTGGAGCTGTTGTTGGCTCCTCCTCAGTTGTTACCTCCACCTCGATCACATCACTGTCTGTTATATTTGTTGTAATGTCACCTAGTTGGACAACTGCCTCATCCGAATTTGTTCCCACTTCTCCCTGCTTTTCTTCTTGAATTTCACCATCAGTATTCTGATCTATTTGTTTAAAACAGTGTACATGTACATTTATCACTCTTTAATGAACTCAATGCCAACCAGACCAATACAATGACATTTGTTCCACATCAAGTTGTGGGGATGAACATACCATTTTTGTTAAACATTGGATCGATATCCAGAATGCACACAAGTGCAGGTGTAGGGTTTGATGCTCTTAATTCTGCAATTTTATTAACAATCAGCATCCGCTTGGACTGGAGCATTAATTGTTCAACCTCCTAAAAAGTGATAAAGATAGAAAATATGTTACTGTATCTAGTTAAAAATGGTTAAAATACATTTAATTGTACACAAATAACAACCCTTGTACACATATAGTTTAAACTTACCTGTGGGTTACACAAATGAAAGTTCATTAAATGCTTGTCCAGCCTCACTACATTCTTTTTGTCACATACAGGGCACTGGAGGCTTCCATTTACCCTTTAAAATAAATGCACATTGTGTTATTAACATGAATTCTAGACAATTAATCAATGTAAAATTTCTTGTGATTATGTTATTATGTAAAGGATGTGTACTGTATATGAAACTATACCTCCCAGATCCATAGGCCAGAAGAAGTTTGCGTTCTTCCACATTAGAAACATGATGGGTAACGTTCAAATGTTGCCCGAGGTTCTGGGATTTCTTAAAGCATATGGCACAATATTTTTTATCCTGTTTAAATACAATAATGTTATGAGTAGGGAGGCCATTTTATTTAGAGAGGATTTGAAAAGGTTATATTACAAAATAGGTAGGTTGAACTGAACCCTTGTATGGTGTTGCATGGGGTCTGTGAGACCCATTTAATTTTCATTTGTTATCAGAAGAAAACACTGTCATTGATGCCACAGTGTTCCCACAAATAAAATGTAATTGTGTTCAATTAAAACATTCAAAATGCACCGGGTCCACCAGACCCACGAACACTGACTGAATAATAAAAATATGAACACCGCACATTGGTTAAGCAACCTTTCTATCAACGTGTTAATCAAGAAAAGAGTAAGATTGATAAAAAAGTCCATCTATGTAAACTTCTGTCAATCTACGTAAAACTTGCAACATCCAAATACTAATTTAGATTTAAGATTCAACACTGTAACAACCCTTATTGCCAGATTGAATTTGTTTTGACTTGTTACAGTTGTTCTCAACAAAGACAGAAAGAAAGGGAACCACAACCAGGAAAGATCCACACCAACACAAATACACAATAACATCAATACAATACAAGTACACTCTCAGGTATTTATATTCACGTATCACCTCCACCTCCTCCCTCTGAATAGAGAAAGGAGAAAGTCCTGCACCAGTCTAAAAAACTGTCCACTACTCCACAGTACTCTGTGACGTCTCCACCCTAATTACATCCTACAACTGCAGAGTCATCAGAGAACTTCTGTCGGAGGTCGTGGGGGTAGTGAACTGCAGGGGCTTCTGAGGCTCAACCTGGAATCCCCACAGTCTCCTGGCAGCTGGACTTGTGCTCGCAGTTTTTTGCCTCTTTTATATCCCCTTGTTGTCCTCTTTCTGATCTCCTCTGGGATGTTTAAAGTCCCGCCGTCCACCGTACAATCAGCTGATCCCGGGTGTAAACAAGAAGCAGTCTCCATGGTGATGGAGCAGCTGCTGTGCTCCGGTCTTACGGATGAGTGAATGTATGAATTCAAAGATGAAAGCGGAGATAAAAACTCTCTCGAACAACATGGTCTGAGAGGGTAGAACTTAATTTCCAAAACTGCTAACATATATACACAAAATATTGTAAATAAGAAAATAAAACGCAGAAAAGACGTCACAAAGAAGAGAACAACTGTAACCGGCCGAAGTTTGGGAACCGTCCGCGCGCTGCGCCTGCGCACCTCACTTTAGCTAAACATTCAAGTTTGAAATAACGAGATATTTCGTAACTATTAATGTTTACTTCTTCAAGACCATTATGTATTTATTTCAATGCAATTCAACCTCCAAGTCTAAATTTCGGTTTATCTAAAAAGCTAATCCTAACATTCAGCTAAACTGTAAAGGTTATACAACACCTAATGCTAGTTTAAACAATAAACTGTCATCGTCTACACAACTATTTTTTAAAGAAATAAACGTATATATACATATATAGATATATACAATATATATATTATAGTTGGAAAATGGCAGCCACTCACCATGCTTCCAGCTTTCACTCTCTCCTCCAGGCTTCCACTTCACTTTTGGATTAGGGCCACACCTCTTTCTAAACTCCATCTATATTCCAACTAACACATTTCTGTCTATATTCCAACTAACACATTTCTGTCTATATTCCAACTTATATATACAAATATTATTCCAACTTTCAAATTCCAGTTACGGTAATGTAGCCTACTTGTTCATTTGGTAAACAGAAGAATCTTCAGGTGACGATAGTAAGAGGTAGATAAAAAGTGCAACAAAACTTCTTACTTGAAGCTACAGATATATCAATTTGTGACTTAGCAAGTACAGTACAGTTTTTATTGAATCTTCAAATACAATTGCATTTCATCTTTACAGATTTTTATTATTAAGTGCTGTACAGTTTTTAAGTTTTTCATTTGCCTGCAAGCAAGCACAGTATCTTATTGGGAATAAAAATGCCTTGTTTTTTAACTGTGCATAGCTGTAGCTGAATAGTTAGGGTTACTACAACCACTTTGCACACTTAATAATCAAGCGCCATAGTTCCATATTTTACGTGTGGTTCCTTGAGTTTCCAAATGTAGAATGGGAGGCAGAGCCTTTCACTATCAAGCCCCTCTCGTGTGGAACCAGCTCCCAGTTCAGGTTCTGGAGGCAGACACCCTCTCTACATTTAAGACTAGACTTCAAACTTTCCTTTTTGATAAATCTTATAGTTAGAGATGGATCAGGTGACTCTGAACCATCTCTCAGTTCTGCTGCCATAGCTTAGTCTGTTGGGGGAACTCTACTGATAAACTGAGCTCCTCCCCTCTCTCCTTTCTCCTCTATCCATTCAAATTCTACCATTTCATGTCATTAACTTTGTGTCCTCTCTCTCCTGTAGTTGTGTTTCCTCCTCTCTGTCTCCCTCTCTCTGTACTTTTCTGCAGGTATCCTCGGCCTGGAGCTGTTATCTCCAGAAACCATTTGACCTGCCCCATGTTCTTGCTGCTTGTTGTTGTTTTTGTTGCCTGTTGTTCTTTTTCAATTTAATTCAATTATATTTATTTCTATAGCACTTTCTACAACTGACATTGTCACAAGCAGCTTTACACAAGCAAAGAAACTATGGAAGTTTACATAAACAGTGAATGAGTATGAATCATATTAAATGGGCATAGGTTGTCCCTGATGAGCAAGCTGAGGGCAACAGTGGTGATTACATGCTGTGCCGGCAGTCGGTAGTCCAGTATAACAGTTTATATCTATAAGCTATTGTGGAGTACAGTTAGTCATTGCAGGCTCTGGCAGACTTGTTCCAGTCCTGGATTATCAAGCGTTGAGTCGAGACCTCACAGAAAAAGCTTCCGACATCCGCCGAGGCCAGGACCGAGTTTGTGGTGGCGTGTAACCAACACCAGTCACCACACAGGGCCATACGGGGCATCCAAGCGGCGAGATCTTCGACCAGAAAAGGGTGGAACAACGTGTAGCTTGACAGAGAGACAGGAAAAGGGAAAGACAGAGAGAACAGGAGAGCAGAAGAGGAGAGAAAACAGTTAGGTATGATCACAGTCAGATAAAGTTTGAGGTGAATGTATATTTAGTAAAGAGTGTAGAATGCAGCAGGGACTCTTGCAGGACTAACTATGACAGCCTTACTTAAAGGGTGAGCCAGAAGGAAACAATATACACAATAACAATATATTCTGTAATGTCTTAAACCTTACACTTTTAAGTGCCTTGAGATGACTTCTGTTGTGATTTGGCACACAAATAAAATAGAATTCAATTGAATTATTAAACCTGCCAGGAAACTTTTTGTGTTGTCTCAAGTGCCAGGATGCTGTTTCCAAGCAGTAAAAATGATGCATAAAACCTTGCCTTAAGCAGCACATTTACAGCATTTCCATGCTACCTACAGTTACATTAACGTTGCCTTTGCACTGTACCTTGTACATCAAAGAATTTATAGCACAAAACAAGGTGAATTTAAATAAAGCAAAACAAAAATAAATTTTACTTATAATCAGAAGACACAAAATAGTGCATTCTGCAGTGTGTATACACTTTTGGTTTGTTATTTTTCTTAATGAACCAAGACACATATTAAGCTCAATGAAAAAGTATATTTGGAAGACATTTTGAGAATTAATTTAAAAGGGGTAGAACCACTCTATTTTTTAAATGTATATTGTTTAAAAGAGAATTCCAAAAGCTTTTTTCCTTTTGGTGTATTTTTATTATGATTTTGGAGTTCCTTATTATGTGTTTATTTGTAAATTTTCTGTCTACAATGTTAATACTAACGATATTTAAACTGTGTGAAGTCAAGTGACATGTCGTTAATTCAATTATTTCATGGGGAATAGCCCTTGCTACAGAAATAAAATCTTTGTACTTTAATGGGAAGGACCTAATTCTCACTAAATACTTAGATATTCCAACATATTAAGCTTTATCATCAAACAAGGAAATGCTCATCAAAGCTCATCATAGCTATAAATAACAATAAATTCATGTTTTCCCCTTTGTTTTTTTTATTTAATGATCTATCCTATTACAAAACATGTTATGAAGAAAGTCACATTTCTCAAGAAAAACGTGCAGTTTGCTTCAGTTTATCATTTACATGTGTGCATTACAACTGATCACAGTGATTGTACAAAAGGCACAAAACACAAAAGTCACAGGTATTTAGATTTGAAAAATATGGTAGCCTATTGCACTTCAACATTAAATTAACTTAACATATGGGAATTATTTTTACTCCACATGTGTAATAATTCTCAAAACTTAAATTGACCCCCCACAGCTTACAAACTTAAGTGGTGGCCATTTTAAATGTATAAGATAGAAAGTAAACACCTGGCCTGTAAATATAAGATTTATACATGAAACACACATAAAAAATACATACATAAACTTTATGACCAAACTCTTTTGTAGTGAAGTTTTCTCCTTTTTGAGAAAGACATTTTGGCTAATGAGGGTGCGAAGTACAAAACTAAGTAGATGTAGTAAGTAGATGTATCGTAGTAATCACTGAACATTAGCTGTGTCTATCTCAGAATTGTTTCATCTTTTTCTTCTTCTTCTTTCAGCTACTCCATGTCTAAAACACCCTAGCGCCCCTAGCGAACAATTTAGGAACAGTTTATTTTTCAGAAATCCTACTTCATGTCTCATTGCATTTTTTCACTTTCAGATTTATTCCGCGGGCCAGACTGAACCCCTTGGCGGCCGGTTCCGTTTGACACCCCTGCTCTAAACCCAGCTTTCTTTGTACAAAAGTGTAATATTGGAATTGTTCCATATAATGTCCTTATGTGGTGAAAAAATATTAATATAACACAGTGTCCAGAATAATGAAGCCTGTTGATGGAACTTGAAAGTTGGCTGTTTGTAAATATTATAGATATTGTCAAAAATTATACGCCACCTAAAGTTTTTGAAATGTGCATTGTGGTATGAAGGGCCATGTTGATATAGGTCATCCTAGGCATTTTTTTAACCATTTGATCTTAATGGTGTAGTTTAAGATAGTCAAAACTAAAACTTCCAGTCCCCCTTCTGCCCTCTTCACACTAATCATATCCTCTTTAAGGTGATGGAAATTGTTTTTCCATACAAAGTTTACAAAGATCTTACTGATCTCTTTACAAACTGCATTATTAACATAAATTGCTATGCAGGATAGACACTTTTTGAAACACTCTTCGCTTTTGACAGTAACACTCTTCCAAAAATGTAAATGTTTATGTTTTGCTCTGAAGCCACACGTTAAATATTGACTTTTTGTTTTTTACCTAGAAACTTGTTGCCCAAGGTTTGTGTCTTTTGAAATCTAAATACCAAGATATTATACACTTTGCTTAATAAGGTTACTAAACATCAATTTTTCTTATAGTATTATAGTCTAGTATTTAAACAATAAAATTCTACTGTTAGATCATCACATTCCACAGACTTTAATTTTATTGAATTTACAGCTTTGCCAGTTTCAAACAAGAACAAGTTTCTTTAAAGTTAGAGCAGTGATTCTCAAAATAGTGGTACGGATGCAGGCTGGGATAGTAAGTGGTGGATGAAAAGTCATTATTTAAGTGTTTCATTTGCCTACATGTAAGCAGAGTGCAGTGTTTATGTGTAAACTGTGTATTTAAACATTTTAAAGTGGATGATAATAATAAATCTTCTTAGGAATAAAACGACATAGTTTTTTTTTCAACTTTCCATAGCTGTTATTCAGCTTACAGTAAAGGCTAGTCCTAAAATCGAAATGTCTACATCTCATTCCACATTATATTTAGAAATCGCGTTATTACATATTTCGCGGGAACTGTAGGAGCGTGACCTCTTGGAGCAGAAACGACAAGCAGCAAAGATATGGCTTTCCTCAACAGAGCAGCTAAGCCGCTCTTTCTTCTTTTCTCTCTCGTCAGTTGCAGCGGTAAGTTGAACCAAACCTAGTGCTATCGTTTGCCGTTTTAACGAGTGGATGATCCGTCCAAACCTAACTCTCATTTCCGAGGTTTTCTCGAGTAAAACCCTTGTTTCATGAGAACCCTCGCTAGTGAATTTCAAAGCGAATATACACCGAGTAAAAGAGCACATGGTGAATTTGGTGTGAGGGACACCTTTCCAGAATATAGCGGTCAGTTAGCAGTGAAACAGAGACAAGAGGCTGAGATGGAGGTAGCAGAGATGAAGATGTTGAGGTTCTCCTTAGGAGTGACCAGGTTAGACAGAATAAGGAACGAGTACATCAGAGGGACGGCTCACGTTGACTGAGTTAGCAACAAAGTCAGAGAGGCCAGACTGAGATGGTTTGGACATGTCCAGAGGAGGGATAGTGAGTATATTGGTAGAAGGATGTTGGAGATGGAGCTGCCAGGCAGGAGGACAAGAGGACGACCAAGGAGGAGATATATGGATGAATTAACAGAGGACATGAAGTTGGCTAGTGTGAGGGTAGAAGATGCCCATGATAGAGTGAGGTGGAAAAGGATGATTCGCTGTGGCGACCCCTGATGGGAAAAGCCCAAAGAGAATAATCAGAATCAGAATCAGAATCAGCTTTATTGCCAAGTTTTTCAACAAGGAATTTGACTCCGGTTCACTTCGCTCTCAGGTACAGTGTTTTTCAGGAAAGGGGAACATAATATGAAAAACAATGTGATTATTTACAACATATACTGTGCTGTACTGTCAAGTGTCTTTGTTGTGCATGTGCAAAAATATACAAAATACTCGTGTGCATATATGCATATACAGAATTTCCTTGTAAACATATTTTTTCAGGTGCATGTGTAGATGTGCAAAAATTACTTGTGTGCATATACGCATATATAGAACTTCCTTGTAAACATTTATCCTTGTAAACATATTTTTTCAGGGAACTTTTGTATACATTATGTACAGTGTGAGGTAGGTTGTGTTTTTTACCCGTGTTTTTGTGTGAGCCTATTGGAAGTCTCCGTTTAGCCATAACCTTATTTACTCTATAAATATTTACAGGGACACAGTGCACCCATATTGTTGTTGACACAGTTATTGGTGAGGACCTGTTGTCACTCAGTGTTCAGCAGAGCTACAGCCTGAGGGAAAAAACTGTCTTTGTGTCGTGTTGTTTTTGTGTACAGTGCTCTGTACCGTTTTCCTAAGGGGAGGAGTCTGAACAGTCCATTACCAGGGTGTGTGGGGTCTGCAGAGATGTTTTTTCCTCGTTTCCTGAGTCTGGACCTGTACAGGTCCAGGATGGAGGGAAGATCTGCTCCTCTCTGCAGACTCAATTGTCCGTTGCAGTCTGCTCTTGTCCAGTTTGGTGGCTGATGCAAACCAGACGGTGATGGAGGAGCAGAGAACAGACTGTATGATGCCTGTGTAGAAGGTGACCAGCAGTTCCTGTGGCAGGTTAAACTTCCTGAGCTGCCTCAGGAAGTATAGCGTCTGCTGGGCCTTCTTCCTGATGGAGTCTATGTGTGTGGACCATTTCAGGTCCTGGGAGATTGTGGAGCCCAGAAATTTGACAGTCTCCACTGTAGGTACTGTGGTGTTGAGAATGGAGATAGGGGGCAGAGTAGGGGGGTACTTCCTAAAGTCCACTATCATCTCCACAGTTTTAAGCGGGTTCAGCTCCAGATGGTTCTGACTGCACCAGTGAGCCAGTTGCTCTACTTCCTGTCTGTATGCAGACTCATCGTTGTTCTGGATCAGTCCAATGACCGTGGTGTCATTGGACTGATCCACAACAACGATAAGAAGACAGTAGATGTTTATGTGAAAATGCTGTTGACAAATTTAAGGAAATCATTCCATCTTTTATTTCAGAGCAATGATGTCATGAATTTCTTTAAAAATAATTATTTGGCTCTCTGAAATATATAGAATTGGAGTAGAGCCTTTGTCAGGCTTCTCCCCTATGGAACCAGGTCCCAGTTCAGGTTCTGGAGGCAGACACCCTCTCTATATTTAAGACAAAAAAAAAGTAAGTAACTTCAAAACTTACCTTTTTTTGTAAAGCGTAGTTAGAGATGGATCAGGTGACTCAGGACCATCTCTTAGTTCTGCTGCTGTAGGTTAGTCTACCGGGGGACCTCCTCTCCTCTATCAATTTAAATGCTACAATTGCATCTCATCAACTTTATATTTTCTCTGTCCTGTAGTTGTGTTTCCTCCTTTTTGTCTCCCTCTCTCTGTACTCCTCTGCAAGTATCCCCGGCCTTGGAGCTGTATATTTTCTAGTTTGTCGTTACTGGTCTCACCAACCTGTCAAGTGTTTTTCCTGCTTATTGTAATAGACTTATAGGAAGGTCTTCAACCCTACAGTGAAATGGCATTTATATTTAGATTTTATGAGGCTTGTGCAGTTAAATTGGTCGTGAATAATATGGGACCATGGTCAGCACCTGCAAAAAGTTTGTAGTTGATTCACAGTAGGATCTCAGGTGGTAATGCAGTGGTAATACGTCTATGAACCAGCAGTTGAGTTGTTTGATTCCCAGTTACCCCTGGCTACTTGCTAAGGTGTCCTTAGACAAGACACCCAAACCCTGTAGTGGTACAGATATGTACTGTCTGGCAGCTGTCCAACCACAATTTCCCCAAGAGGATCAATCCAGTGTTTCAGTATCAATATTATTATTATCATTATGTGCATGTCTTTGTGTTTTTCAGCATGGGCCAAGGTGGAGCTGACTATGCAGGAAAGTGTTGAGTTGTACGTGGATGACTCGGCTCAGATCCCCTGCCAGTACCACTTTATCAATATCAGCAGTGAGGCCAGAATTGTAAGGATCCAGTGGTTTGTGGTGAGTATTGTCCAACCTACAGGAACAACTGACACTCATAGCCACCATGTTATAATATAATACTATAATAATTAGAGTTAATATTAATATATGAGTTAATATTGTAAAGCATATTTTCAAAAAAGTCATTTAAATAATTATATAAATGACAACTTTTAAGTTTGTGACAGTCATGGATTGGTGATAGGAATGGATTGATCTCATTGTATGTTTGTTTAGCGGCCATTAATCAGAGTGTCTGGGTTAGAAAGGGTGGGAAATGTAGAGACAAATGGGTCAGTCATAGTGATCATGGGCATTTGAGACGGTGTACTGTCGTCATGTCCTCCACTCTGCAGAGAGATGTTGACGGCTCGCTAAGTCGGATCTTCTACAGTCATGGCAAAAATTACGTGGTAGAAAGCCATACTGACTACAGTGGTCGTATGGAAGTGGATATGGACAATCAGGGAACTAAACTCATCATCCACAGCGTCCAGCTCTCTGATGATCGGGAGTTCTTCTGCCAGGTAATTGGATGGACTGGTGATGGACTGGCTCTGGGGAGCGGTGTGGGGAAGACCCACCTCAAAGTGTTTGGTAAGAAAACCCACAATCTAAGATGAAATTCATCACTTAGTAGTTTTTCCCCAAAACGTTCTTTTATCTGACCATTTTTGAAATGAAATTTTAATATATTGTACTGAGCTCTAATTCACCTAAGAATAAGATTCACTACAGTAGTTGTTTATCTGAAAATGCTGTTGACAAATAAAAAAAAAAACTTCCATCTTTTATTTCAGAGCCATGTAACAAGACAGAGAAGGGCAGTTAACTTAACTCTGCTCTACTACTAGTTGGCTATCTTGTTGATCATGTTCGAACCTTATTCCAAACAATACTTTATACTATTGCACCTCTGAAAAATAACTTAGTGAATCAGAGGAAGGTAGCTCCGTGGTACAATTCACAAATCCAAAGCTTAAAGCAAACATTATGTAAACTGGAGTGGAGGTGGCATTCCACTAATTAAGAATAATCTTGCCTAGCTTGGAAAAACAGTTTATCACATATAAAAAAGCTCCTCATAAAGATAGAAACACATATTATTTCTCATTAAACCTCATTGCATCAGACAAATAAGAACCAAGGGATTCTAGCCAGTCAGAAAAAGGGTTATTGCTCTGTTGAGCCTAGTATTCCATTAACTTTCACTGTTGCACCTAGTAGTAAAGACTTCATGAGTTTCTTTACTAATGAAATCAGAAACGATCAGAGGAAAAATTTATCACATCTTTCCTGAAACTGGCATGGATGGACCTATATGTACAAAAGCTCTAGATTAATTAGTCAGACCTCAAGCGACTGCTTTCTCCCTGTAGCTAATTTTGAATTAATTTCAGTAATTGATAGAGCTAAACCATCAACCTGTCTCTTACACCCCATCCCAACTAGACTGCTCAAAGACGTTTTACCTTTATTCAGCATGTCCATATTAGCTCAGATCCATCAATCTTTACTAACAGGCTACGTACCACAGGCTTTTAAGTTGCTGTAGTAAAACATTACTTCAAAAAGCTGACTGCTAAGATGGAAGACGGGCTCCACATTGGCCTGGGAAGTCAGCCATCTGCCAAACACAGTGGAGAGATTAGGGGTTAAAACTGGACCATGGTTCTGCACCTGTATACAGGTTGTAGTTGTTTTATGTGCATGTCTGTGTGTTTTTCAGCATGGGCCAAGGTGGAGCTGACTATACAGGAAAGTGTTGAGGTGTACGTGGATGACTCGGCTCAGATCCCCTGCCAGTACCACTTTATCAATGCCAGCAGTGAGGCCAGAATTGTAGGGATCCAGTGGTTTGTGGTGAGTATTGTCCAACCTACAGGAACAACTGACACTCATAGCCATAGCCCATGGGGATTTGAGAGGGAAAAAATAATCACTGTTCTGCATGTCAGACCCCAGTTGAGTTTGATACTCATCAAACTCTTTAGGAAGAACTGGACAATGTCAACAAAATGCTCCCACTGAGTTGACTTATGTCCAAGTGAAAGGTCACACGTGTACTGATGTCATGTCCTCCACTCTGCAGAGTGAAGGTGACAACTCACAGAGGCGGATCTTCTACAGTCATGGCAAAAATCACCTGGTAGAAAGCCATACTGACTACAGTGGTCGTATGGAAGTTGATGTGGACAATTATAGAACTCAACTCATCATCCACAGCGTCCAGCTCTCGGATGATCGGGAGTTCTTCTGCCAGGTAATTGAATGGACTGGTGATGGACTGGCTGTGGGGAGCGGTGAGGGGAAGACCCACCTCAAAGTGTTTGGTAAGAAAACCCACAATCTAAGATGAAACACAGCCTCATAAAGCATTGTTCAAAGGAAGATTTAAAATCTTGAAAAAAAAATTCCTGTCAGATTTTCTTGTTTTCATTTTGTTGTATATTCCAAACAATTGTTTTTTTGTTTTTTTATACAGTTCGCCCAGAGGCTCCAGTGATCAGTGGAGTCCTAACTGTAATATCTGTGACCAGTGATTTGCCATCTAAGGTGGGTCTACTTGATTTCATGTTCGGGCCGTCGTATTGGACATTTGTTTTCTGGGTAATGTCTGGAGAAGTTCAGGGTGTCAGGTCATGTTTGAAAAAAGCTTTAGGCTGAGATCAACAAGAAAATAATCTTTATTGTTACCATGTTAAGTGTTTCTTTGTGTTCACAGGTTCTAAGGTTTTGCAAATGCATCTCTCTCTTTCCAGGTTGCATCATGTGAGGTTCAGAACGGGTTCCCAATACCCAACATCACATGGTACAAGAACAGCATGCGATTGATGCCCTCACCAGGATGTAAGTGCAAACACTAAATGATTGTTTCTTTTGGTTTAAATCCCAGTCCCAATTCCAGCATTGCCACCGATACTGATACTTGGCAGAAAATCCAGAATTATCTGAGAAACTGTTGCCATAAATTAACCAGTCCACACAAAAACTCTTAAGTTCCAAAGTGTATTAAGATAAAGCTTTATTGTCATTGTACAGTAACACTTGGTACAACAGTACAACAAAACTGTCCCACATTGGTGCAAGGAGAGAGAAGAAAACAACAACATAATAATAATAAAACTTACAATTACCTTTCATACAAAAAGTATTTTGTATGAAAACTAAATCACGTGTGTGTGTGTTCATGAGGGCCATAGCTCTATTGTAAAAACTGTCTCTGAGTCTGTTTGTCCATGACCTCAGCACCCTGAGTCTTTTTCCTGAGGGCAACAATTTAAACACCTGGTGTCCTGGGTGTGTGCAGTCTTTTAGGATGTTGCGTGCCCTCCTAAGACATCGGGTGCTGTAGAGGTCCTTCAGTGAGGGAAGAGGGTAGCCAATGATCTTTTGGCCAGTGTTTATGACCCTTTGTAGAACCTTCTTGTGCCATGGTGCAGCTTATAAACCACACAGAGATGCAATATGTTAGCACACTGTCAATGGAGCAACGGTAGAAGGCAACCAGCAGCTCTCTCTTCAGGTTGACCCTCCTAAGGATCCTCAGGAAATGAAGATGCTGTTGGGCCTTTTTCAGAGCCTCTGCGGTGTTGTTTATTGCAGTAACTATTCCATCAATTACATGTATATTGTTTTACCCATCCTGCAGATGTAAACGTGTTGACCCTGGTGACCCAGGAGTATAGTGGCTTGTACTCTGTCCAGAGTACACTGGAGTACAAGGTGGTAAAGGTGGATAAGGATGCCCATTTCTCTTGTGAGGTTAACTTCTTTGTCCCTGGAGGTGTCAGGACAATGGAGTCCAACAGCATCAACATTACAATTCACTGTGAGTTAACACTGAGCCTTTCATTATGCTACTCACTACTACTAACAAGCTAAAAGAGACTTATTTTTATTTACTTCCTATCTTCCTATGTCATCTAGACAAATAAAATTGAATTGAATTTAATCATTAACAGTGGAATATAAAGGGAGTCACAAAGGTCTACATTAACTAAAAAATAAGGAAATTCATGCCATTTGGCTGATTTACAGACAACAACTGTAGTTGGTTTTAATGATCTTTTTCTAAATCCTGGATATGTCTATAAATGAGGGATTTTTTATTTTGTTCAGTCCTGCCAGTTTGCTGTTCTCTGACTGCAGGCCAGTTTTTCTTAGTTTATACGACAACTGGAACTAATTTCTATGGTTTATATCCATCCCTGTAGTTGTTTGTACTTCATGCATCACATACTTTCTTCTTAACCAAAAAGCTGAGCTAAAACAACACAAAGTCAAGTCCACAAATTTTAAACAGGAAGTTCACTTTTGTTATTGAATTATTTAATTGCTATGCATGCAACTGTAAAATGTTATGAAAGCTTAAGAAAAACCTTGAGGATGTTGTAAGATTCAGCATTTGAATGAATATGAATTTATGAACTAAAGACTGTACAGCTTTTTGTTAACCATTTGCTGTTTACATTTTATTTCTTTAATTTGTCTCCCAGAGTGCTGTACCTCTTAATTATCAGTAATTGTTTATAACTTTAAATTCCATCATAACATGGATGCTATTTCCTATTTCCATGATTAGTCCATTGAAAGTTTTGTACTTTTTTAGTGTAGTTTTGTAGACTTTGATGTTGTGGCAGACAGAAATAGCAATGAAGATAACTTTAGCTATTTAATTAAGCATTGTTAATTTGATTTGGTGTGCGTGTTTAGACCCTACCACTGTGGTGGAGCTTTGGAAGAAGTCGCCCCAGGGCTTGGTCAAAGAGGGGGATACTGTGGAGCTACGCTGCCAGGGTGATGGCAACCCCCCACTGCCTGTCATTTTTAACAAAAAACAAGTAAGAATAGAGGCCTTTTCTCACCTTAAAAGTCTCCAAGAGAGAATGTATGACACACATGTGGTATGTAGGGAATGTTTTTGATATGCAGAGCACAGGGCCCCATGTAGACATGAGTGTACAAGGTCCATAAAGTCTCTACATGCAGACAATAGCAGCAGTACTGACACATCAGACACATCAAAATTCAAAAAAGTTATATCTCAGATGGAAAATGTTTTGCCTCATTACCGTTGCTCTTACAACAGGACATAAAGATAAGGAACCACAACCAGGAAAGATCCAACATCAACATAAATACACATAACCAATAACATCAATACAGAAAAACTCAATATATATACAGAATATGTAAAACAGACAAATGAAATTGGGTCAATATATATAGCCTTTGTGGATTGACAGCAAGTATATGATACAATGATCATTTCCCCCACCCGTTTGTCCAGGTGGGTGTAGTTGCGATTGAGCAGGTGTATGATGGCGTCATCCACTCCAATATGGGGTTGATAAGCAAACTGGAGGGGGTCAAGTGAGGGTTTGACCAGAGGTCGGCGGGACTCCAGGATTAGCCTCTCGAAAGCCTTCATAATGTGTGATGTCAGAGCCAGAACCACTGGTCTGAAGTCATTGAGGACTCTGGGATGTGGCATCTTATTCACTGGAACCAGGCACAGCTTTTTCCACCCAAGAGGAACTCTCTACAGTTGCAGGCTGAGGTTGAAGATGTGTTGGAGAACAACACATAGCTGAGGAGCACAGGCTTTCAGCACCCTTGGGCTGACTCCATCAGGACCTGCAGCCTTTGTGAGGTGAAGTCTGTTCAGCTCTATTCTCACCTGCTCAGCTGAGATTGTTAGGGTGGTGGCTGAGTCGTGTGGGGGAGGGACTGAGGAGCCAATAGTGAACTGAAGTGGGCTCTGTGGGTCATCCTGGAATCGATTGAAGAAATTATTCAATTCATTAGCTCGGTCCACTGTCCCCAAAGTCTCCTGGCTGCTGGACTTGTAGCCAGTGATGGTCCTCATGTCCCTCCAAACCTCCCTGGTGTTGTTCTGCTGAAGGCTATATTCTAGTTTTCTCCTGTACATCTCCTTCCCCTCCCTGGTCTTGAAAGAAAGCAGTCTCTGGACCTTCCTCGCTGCCTCCCTGTCTCCTGATCTGAATGCTTTCTTGTTGTCATTCAGGATGACTTTGATGTCCTGAGTGACCCAGGGCTTATTGTTTGGGAAGCAGCAAATGGTTTTTGTGGGTATTTGGGTGTCCACACAGAAATTGATGTAGTCGGAGATGCAGTCTGTCAGTCCATCGATGTCCTCACCATGAGGTTCACAGAGAGTCTCTTCAAAACAACCTTGCAGGGTAGAGTGTGCCCCGTCTGTGCACCTCTTTACAGTTTTAAAGGTGGCAGGCTGCCTCTGAACCAAAGGTGCGTATTGCAGGAGGAGATGTACCAGGTTGTGATCTGACTTTCCCAGTGGAGCTGTAGGCATTTTAAACATTAGCATACAACAGGTCCAATGTCCTCTTCCCCCTGGTGGGACAGCTCACAAACTAGGTAAAGGTAGGAAGTGTCTTATTAAGGGTGGTGTGGTTAAAGTCTTGGAGTCTGGAGTCACACTCCATGCCGACTTTACCCGCCGATTGTCAACTTTGATGCCCAGAAATGCAGATTTCTGGAACTGCTCAGTAACCCGTTTGCAGTTGACGTGGAAAAAGCGCACCAATTAACCTCCAAATGGAGCTGATTGAACTCCAGTGTAGTAACATGCTCAAGACAAGTGTAACTATGTGGGTGCTGCACAGTTTCCATGTTTCCTCCTCAACTCTGTGCCCAAGATGCTCAAATGCTCTCTATGTTCAGCAGAACATATCTATGTTAATGAAGATGAACAAAACACCACTCAGGAGTCGTCTCACTGATAAACACCTTCACTCAATTTTGAGGAATTTTCTCAGCTCAGAACCTAACCCCAGATATCTTAGAAGAGATATCAGGTATTTGACAGGCAAACTGAACTGGAAACTCTGTTTCACAGTGTAAACTCATCAACAATTCAGTTACCACTTAGATGGTACGCTTAATTGTTGTGCAGGACTTAGATGGTACATGACATACATACATTTTCTTTGAAAAGAAATGTATTTTATTTAACAGAAAGTCACAAAATGCAGGTGAGCTTAGTTGCTTTGCAACTATACCTAATTATGTTACTAATGAAGGAACAAACAGTAAGTGCAACCATAATCATATTAGTACTCTCTCAATACTGAAAGTTCAGAGACTGACCAAGCTTTCTTTCAAGCATCCATACAGAGCAACGTGGTCAAGTGAATCAATTTTTGCATTTGCATAGTAAAACCAGACAATACTATAGGTAAAGTCTGCATTTGATAAGACATTTGTGGTTATCGCTTGAAATGGCTGAGAAAAGCTGTATGAATCACTGGTGCCTTTGCTTGTTGCTTCTGTTAGCTGTGTTGTACAGCACTACTGTATTTTCTTACAGTACCTACATATTGTTGAGGAAAAAAAAAAGTCTGCCAAAACACCATTTATTGCTTTCACACAGTACCCACATCTTGCCACACAGATGGTTAAATGGTAGCAGAGGCATCTTTCATGTTTTGTTGTTATTACTGTCTATTCTGTGTGTTATTCTTGTACTGTGTCTCGTGTATTGTTGTGTAGATAATGTTTCTCAATGTTCAAATGTTTTTGTGTGTAATGGCTGCTGCAACACCACAATTTCCCCTTGGGGATCAATAAACTATCTATCTATCTATCTATCTATCTATCTATCTATCTATCTATCTATCTATCTATCTATCTATCTATCTATCTATCTATCTATCCATCCATCTATCTATCTATCTATCTAACTATATACATATTTATTACGCTGTCATGCCAGCTGCTGTTCTGGTTTTGTTGTGTACTGACAGCTTTTTACCTCAACAAGAGATATCATATTTTAATATCAAAAAAAGTTGTAACATAAGACATTTTACATGTTACAGGTCATTAGAGAGTAACATTAAATAAGTTGGATGGGGATTACATTTCAGATTAATTGTTGTGCAGGACCAGGATGTGGTGTTGGAGAGCAGTGGTGACATGTTGATCCTGTCACCAGTGTCACGGAAGGACAGTGGCATCTACCAGTGTCGTCCTCTGGGTACCAGTGGATACACCAACATCAAAGGAGAAATGCAGCTCACTGTGCACTGTGGGGAATGATCACACATACACAGAAGAACATGTACATATACTTGGTGCAAACACATACACAACATATGATTACATATGTAATCTATTGCTGGTGTTTGTTTCATTCAGATCTGGACCCAGCTGTTGTGATGCCTAAAGACTCTGATGTCATACAGGAAATTGTCATGCTCAATGGAGAAAGTCTCACTGTAGCCTGCAATGCTCCATCTTCCTCAAAAACAGACACTGTTTGGTACAAAGTATGTACATACTAGATTTTTGACTATGACGTTACATTGGATTATTGGGTCCTTCTTCTTTGTGAGTAAATGTCTGTAACAAGATTTTAAATCTTTCAAGCAGTAAGAAGTAAAAGTGTACAAAATATGTTTAGGACTAGCAGAAAGCTAATCAATAGTTGCATTAGTAAGCTACATTTGTATATGAACACATTATAGTACAGTGCATTAGTACAATTAATTAGTCTTTATATGTAGAGCCCAGAACGGTTTGACACATAAAGTATGTGGTGTTAGACAGCATTCCACATTTTTTGTGTGTAATATGTATATTAAGTTAAGTTAATAAGTTATTACAGTCTATCATCTGTGATGGTGGCCACATCCACATCTGTGAACTATCCACAGCCAACAATGTCACCTGTTTTCATTCACTGATAAAATGTGTGTGTGATTATTGTTTGTGTGTGTGTAGGATGGGGAGCAAGTGGGTAAGGGGAACATACTGCATCTACAGGACACCACCTTTGAAACGGCAGGAGAATACATATGTGAGGTGACTGTTCTTTCCCATCCCTCCCTGCACACAAGCGCCTCTGTTTACATAGTTGTCCAAGGTCAGTCAACTCCTCCCCCAACTTTCCCACCTTAGTAAATTATCCTTACATATGATGCTAAGGGTAAAACGTGTATGTGTGTATCTAGGTAGTCCCCAGCTGATGGGAGTGGATGAGGACGTGCAGCTAGAGAAGGCAACAGGCAGGATGGTGAATCTGAGCTGCGTTGCTCAGGGCTATCCACTGCCCAGTATCTCCTGGAACATTATCGGCAGCCAGGTATCCAATCAGCATGATTATTACTTTGATAAGATTTGTCCACTTTTGGATGTCATCATTTTCTTGGTTTTGGGGTTTCTCTGTGTTATCCTTTGTGAAATTATTAGAAATAGTCAGAGTTTCTCTGTTAAGTTTCAATGAGTGTATGCTGAAAAAATATGTTATTATAAACAATACAAATGTTTATGCACTGAACTTTTAAAACATTATGCAAAACAGACATGCATGGTCTTTTGCATATTCAAAGATATATCAAAAGATTCCAGAGTGATGGGCGCGTAAGAAGAGAGGCAGGTTGAAGTGAAGGCACCCTTCATGCTTAGTGTCTACCGTACAAGTCTGTGGGGGCAGTGTTATGATCCGGGGTTGCTGCAGTTGGTCAAGTTTAGGTTCAGCAATGTTATGAGTCCAAAGAATGAGGCCAACTGACTACCTGAATATACTGAATGACCAGGTTATTTCAACAATGGATTTGTTCAAACCTATTTCAAGATGACAATACCAGGATTCATTGAGCTCAAATTGTGACTGGTTCAGGGAACATGACACATCATTTTCACATATGGATTGGCTACCACAAAGGTTGACCTTGCCATCAATAATACAAGATCTTGGTGAAAAAGTAATGCAACTCTGGCCAGGAATTAATATTGTGACACTGCAGAAGCTTATCGAAAAGATGCCCAGGTAAAACGTGTGGTATAATCAAAGCTAAAGGACAACCAACGAAATATTAGCATGTGTGACTACGTAAGTCTACGTTTTTAAATCGTGTCTGTATTTTGTTGAACAGTTAAAATTCTTTAAATTTGTCTGGATCTATTGGACAAATTGGACTTTTTACAAAAGTAAAACCCTTCATATACATTTCAGTGTTGTTTTTTCAGGAGGAAATGTACAGGTGTATCTTCATCAGCTGGGTGTGTTTGTGTCTCCAAAGGACTGGCATGAGGTGGTGAGCAAGTCAAATCTCACAGTGGCTCAGAGTGTGTTGACAGTAGAAGTCACCTCAGACATCAGTGCTTTTTGCAACGTTTCCAATTACATAGGCACAGAAGTCAAAGCTTTCAGCATTAAAGCCAGTAAGTCTTACTTTCACTGTATGTGAATTAATGTGATGGAGGGGGAGCCAAGGTTTCAAATACAACGAGTGAGTCATTTTGTAGTCATCTCAATTTATTTTATTCAGACATGACATCATTTCAGAAAAGTGTTGACACAAGTTGTAATTTCTGACAGTAGTGAGTAGGGAAAAAAATGGGATGATGTCATACAGCTACTCTATTTTTTAAATGATGAATAAAAGTGACAGGAATGCGCAGGCCTACTTCTCACATTGGCCGAATGCCAAAGCCTTTTTTTAATGTCTAATTATTCAGTTTCTAACAAAGCACAAGAGTACCAGAGAGTAAAACCAGTGATTGCTGGTTTTCCAACTGCTCTTTCCCTGACCTCACTGCTGATTTGCTGGAACAGCTGTGTTCAGCAGATCAGAAGCTGTAGGTGCAGGTAACAAGCAGAAAACGTCCGTCTGTAATTTGAGGATCAAGGTTGGGAAGCACTGGCTTGAGTATCATTATCAGTCGTATCTGATCAAACAACACTGGAACAGAGAGGAAAACGCCCTTCATCTCAATTACTATGCCATGCCATGAATAAAGTAGCAGTAATAGACATTTTATGACGAAAAAACATCAGTTGAATAAACCCAGCGATGTAGCTTTAGAGTTAGCTATGTTTTTCTCACACCACCAGGGTAATATGTGATTCTGTGTACAACGTGTGTGTTTTTGTGTATTGGGGTAATGCGGCTGGACTTGGAAGGCACTCTTAGTGTTGTTCTACGTGTTCACAGTTCCCACAGTCACCACAACTGCCCCCTTCAGTCCTGGTGAGATTGCTGCTCAATATGAAGCCAGTAAGTAAAAATAGCCATAAAGTAAAAATTCTTAAATAACAGAGGCTAAGCTTAGACTGAATCATAAAAGACATCATTTCACACAAGTATTTGTTATGCATGAAGACTTAGACTTTAATTAAATAAGACAGTTAGGAAACTAAATCTCAGTCATCTGGGTCATCTAAATTTGTAGGACGGATCATTTATCTATTTTATTTGTATGAATGGTTCTTCAGCAATTTTGTATTGCAATTCCATACACTTGTTTGAACTTGTCAGGCATACTTTTAAGAGTGTTAATTAATATCAAACATTTGATTGCGTTGCTCTGTTTGTGCGTGTGTGTGTGTGCGTGTGTGTGTGTGTGTGTGTGTGTGTGTGTGTGTGTGTGTGTGTGTGTGTGTGTGTGTGTGCATGCTTGCGTGTATGTGTTTGCACAGCTGAGGGCAGTGGGGTGATCATGGTGGTGATCATACTGTGTCTGCTGCTGCTGGCCATCTTTGGCAGTGTTCTCCACTTTCTGCATAAGAAAGGAAAGTTCCCATGTGGACGCTCAGATGTGAGTACTGTTCTCTTCTACATTTGACTCTAATTTCTGCAGAACACAACCAACAATTAACTGATATTTTATATACAGTGGATTTACTATTTAACAAAAAGTCACAAAAACACAATTGTAAGCCAGACACATTGCCACTGGATAACGTCTCCCTTAGCAGAAACATGTTTACTACATTTAATTACACCCTTGACTGTGCTGCTGCATCCTCTGCTGAAAATAGTCTTGTGGTCAGTCACACTATGTTCATGATATTGGTGTCTGGGTAGTGTGTGCATACCGTGTGTAAGGCTGGCATTACACTGACATTCTCTGTTCCTTTCAGGAAGCCCTGCTTAGTTCAGAACTGGCGCTGAAGCCAGCCATCAGTGTGCGTGTTGGAGCAGAGGAGGCTGCTGTTACTGACCTGCTAGCTGACACCACCTCATAGACATTCCCCCTTAATGCTTTATGTTCTCAGCAGTATTCAGTAGTTTTCAATTATTGTCCAAAATTCTGTTTCTGTTTCCTTCATTAACATTTAGAGTCAAGCTGTTTTGTGTACAATTCTAAAGTCACGAAAATAATGGTAATAAAAATGTTTAATTTAAACACACCCAGAGAATTTTTTCAATTTTAATTTCTCTGCACCAATGTGAAAGCAGTGCTGTAATTCAATTCAATTTTAATTGTATAGCGTGCGAAAATTGTCATTGTCGCAAAGCAGACATAGCATAGAAGCTATAATCTAATTACTGTGGGGCTTTTCATTTACCCATGGGCTCAATATGAATCAGAGTGAACAGTTGAATGTGTTTTTCACAGTCCAACAGTGAGGAGTTGTCAACCGCTGTCAGCACAAGCTGTAAATTATTGTCAGGGCTGCAGTCTGGAGCAGGAAAGACAGAAAGCACTGGTCACATCTGCAACTGGAACTGTTAGCTCCATGCTGCCATTCTTACTGCAAAATGGGTCACTCCCTGTTTGTATAGCAAAAGGCGCACAGCCCCAGGTGAAGTCTTAGGATGCTTTTACACCTACAGGCTTTATTTCATTTAAGTTGAAGTCAAGTTAGTTTTCCCCTCTTGGTGCAGTTTGTTTTGTCCAGTGTGAAAACGGTAACCAAAACAACATCACCAAGAACCCCAAAATGATGGCTGACTCGATCCACATCATCTAGTGAACCCCGGTGTGGTCCTCCTGGTGAGAAAGTGTACCAAACCAAACCAGAGCAAAACTGTGCATCAAATGATTTCAGGGCTTTGGGTAGTGTGTAGATTTCCATTTCTTTGGTTTGTCAACTAAAACCATGCTGTCTGATTAATCATGGACAAATGTCCGAGACTTTAGGAGGTGAAGTTCCTCAGAGACACCAGGTCTGATGAATATGACGTAACGTAATAAACATAGACAGGATGATCAACCTGTGTTAACATTCATTGTGAAATAATCTCTTTCCTCTCTCACAAACGTACAGTAATCCAAGCCTCATTGGTCCGGAAGTGATGTCACTACTCCGCCCCAGAAGTCCCACCTCCACAATTATGAATTATAAAACCATAATTATATATTAATTGGACATAATTAATAACATATGCCCTTTATGAATGACGGCTCATCTTTTTATTTGTCACTATTAACTTTTTTTTGTTTAATGTGAGTCCAATTAGCTTCAATAGACCTTATATAATAGACCCTGTAACTATGGGTTAAGGCAGGCATCACAGAATGTGATAATAAAACCAATTTTTTTAAAGGCCAAGACACTTTGCAGCAAGTCTACTCTATGTGTCACCTGCATGCCACAGCGATCTATTCTTAAACTCAGACGTGGTACTTTCCTTGACAAAAAAAAAACTATTCCATGTTTAGTTGTTCACATTGACACACACCCTAGGGTGGAGCCAATGCTCGGTCTCCAGGTGTGACTCCATAAAAGGTGTGTTCCAACAGCCGCCAGAGGGCCATCCCACGTTGACTACATAAAGGCCCTAGTCCGCATAAAACACGGATCACCACAGCAGCTCAGTCTGTCAGGAAGGCACTCGGGGAGGGCTGTCATTTGTGACGGTGAGTCAGGTCAGCTGAATAGCAGCTCTGCCATCGGTGTGTGAGTGTGTGTGTGCTTGTACGTGTGAATGGGTGAATGAGACGCAGTGTAAAGCGCTTTGAGTACCAGCAAGGTAGAAAAGCGCTATATAAGTGCAGACCATTTACCATTTACCATTTGTATGCATGATTGTGCATTAATATAATCCTAGTAAGTTTCCCCTTAAGAATCCATTTCAGTGTTGATGACTAATTTATGTAAAACAACTCGTCAGGCGTAAAGTTTAATTATTGTTTAAAGTCTACAATAATCCTACAAATACACATCTAACTACATATTTATTTTGTTTAAATATCCCTTGTAAGGATACCTAATCTATAGCATATAGCAAATTTAAGTTTCTGGTTAACTAGCTTTCTAAATAGCTTTAACCAACACTCTCATAACCTAGCATTCATATTTTTAGGTATTCAAATTTTCTTGTTATTTCATATCTATTTTTAGGGTGTGTTCATTTTGTAAAGTGTAGATTGTTTTCCCTGTAATCTTCATCATTTTTTCTTACACCAGGATTCTCATAATATTCTCATAGTCTGTGGAGAAGTTGGGATAAAAGCTGCACAGACCTGTGTACAGACCTGATTGTTTTAAACAAGAATTTTGGTTTGTTCTCATATGAGAATATTGCAGTTCGACTGGAGTATGAACTTTCAAAACCTGTACGGTTAATAACGAGTTTACAGTTGGTTTTGTATAATCCTCTTTCCTTCCTAATTAGGTCCCTTTTAGAGTCCCTTTTCAAATATTTTATTGAAAACTATAGGGACCTTTTTACTAAATGTTTGCAAACTCTTAATATTGAAGTATAAAGTCTTCACTGTATTGATCCGGAAATAATAAATTTGGCAGAAAAATTGCTTCAGTGCAGTCAGCAGCACATATCAAATAGACAGATACTGTGTTAAGAAACGGAACTTGACTGAACCTGTTGAATGTGTCTTAGGGTTCGATCCTTCTCCTGGAAAAATGACTCTTTTCAATATATTCCCCTTTCTAAAAGTGCTACAATTAATATGTAATTACCATAATAATTTAAGGCAGATTTTTAGACCAGATTCACCTACTCCTGAAACCTTAACAGATTTCAGTATATGTACAGAATATGTAAAATATGTATTGTGTTATAGCCTATTGTGGAAAGACAGATAATAACTATCACTTCCTTGTGGGTGGCTGTGGCTCAATAGGTAGAGCAGTTGACTGCCAATCACAGGATTGGTGGTTTGTTTCCTAGCTGCCACGTCACCTGGTGAGTCAGGTCAGCTGCATAGCAGCTCTGCCATTGGTGTGTGAATGTATGTGTGCTTGTATGGGTGAATGAGATGCAGTGTAAAGAGCTTTGAGTACCAGCAAGGTAGAAAAGTGCCATATCAGTGCAGACCATTTACCATTTATGTAAATTCCTTACAGAGGGGGGAGGAATTGCACACATTGATGCCCACGGGTAGAAAGGATTTAATTTACCATGATGTCAATCTGTTCTGCAGGTGTATTAGGGTTTATTGATGTCTTTACTGGTCTTACAGGAAGCCCACAATGCCTTCACTGAGTAGTTCAGCCATAGTAGCACTGCCCCGCAGAAACCAATACTTGCTCCTGAGGTCAAATTCAGAGAGTAGTCAATGAGATGAGAGAAAAGGAGTACCGGGTATACACACACACAGGATCTGCCTACTCCTATCAACAGTTTAAATTTTTTAAGAATTCCTTACAGTGCAGGTACTATAATTTATTTTCATCGATACACCTAAATTTGTAGTTTCTAACTTTTAGTAGCGCTATGGGGCAGTTTTCTTATGAGCAGATCTGTGCTTTGTTAGTTGTGTGTCTCCCTCTCTCTCTCTGTACCTTTCTGCTGGTATCCTTGGCCTGGAGCTGTACATCTCCAGAAAGCAGTTGCTCATTGTTCTTGCTGCTTGTTGACACTGTTGTGCCTGATGTTCTTTTCTCTCTTCTCTTTCCACTCACTCCAACCTGTCGAGGCAGATGGCCGCCCACCATGAGCCTGGTTCTGCTGGAGGTTTTTCCTCTCCACTGTTTCCTAAAACTTGCTCAAATGGAATTGTGGGTTTTCTATATTTTTTTTAGTATAATTATTCTCTGTAAGGTCTTCAACCTTACACTGTAAAGTGCCTTGAGATAACTTCTGTTGTGAATTGGTGCAGTACAAACAAAACTGAATTGAATTGAATTCAGTCTCAGGAATCACTTTTCTGCATTAAATGCTATAACTTCATACCTTACTTTTCCTGGCAGTAATCATATAATCCTATATTTTATTTAGGTTACATCCCATGAAGTAATTTCAACTTCGTTTGAATAGATCTACTAGTGTCTTACTTGCTATTGACTATTGACATAAAAATAATAATGTAATTCTTTGCATACATATTTAGCCTATTTAGTAAAACAAGACCGAAGAATAAACAACAGTGTCCAATTTAATTTTTATTTTCAATTTATTCAATACAATAAATTCTGGAAGTGTTTTTACGGGCTGAGTTCTGGGTGCAGTGTCTCTTTAGAACGAGTGGGGGCGCCACTCAACCATCAGCAGTAAACAACAACAGGTCGAGCATTTGTAGCGCGAATGGTCCGTCAGCGGTCGGGAATACTGATACTGATAGGACACATTGCACTGGATTATTTGATCAGAGGTAGCTGAAAGGTGCGTAAATGGTGGTTAGTCTTCCGTACACATGGGTTTAATTCAGTAACATTAGCAGCAGCACGAGTTAGCAGGTGTTAATGGTTCCGTCCAAACAAGTCTCCACTGACAGACTAAACGGTGCCAGACATGATTTTGTTATATTAATTATACCAATATTTGCACCTGCCATACCCTCAGGGCATTGGGCTCTGTCCTGTCACTAACACTGACTTGTCTGTCTGTTTGTAGCTTAAGCTTGTACCATGATATCTCACTGTTTCCATTAGGAGGAGAAAAACCTAAAATCATGTTATTACATTAAATCCAGTAGGACAGAAACTCAAACTGTTTTAACCCCGTCCCTTCTGCATCTAAGGCCAATGGCCCACCCATTGAGCGGCCTTGCTCATACTCTTATGATACAGTTGAGTTCCCTCCCCTCACTCAACTTTAGTCTGTGTGCTAGTGTTACATCATAAAAATATTTCCCTATTTCTGACTGTCAATACATAGCTCACTGTTAGACTTAGTGCAGAATTGTAATGATTTTTAATTAATTTTTGTGTCATATTCTGCTTTATGTCTTACATTCTTTTCTTTGTTTCAGTCAGTTTGCAGGTTGAAATTCATTTTATGACAGGTTTTGAAAAAAGGCTTTACTATACATATTAAAATGTTTTCAAATGAGCCTTGATTAAATCTAAATACTTTCCAAAAAATGGAGATAGAAAAATTGTGCAAGTTTGAATCATTATCCTTATTCCCCTTAAAGTCAGAAGATAGCCCTGTTGGTGACACACAATCAGTTCAGGCCAGTATTTTATGTATTACTTAGTTTTGGTTACTGCTGGTTAGTGAGGTTTTTGTCACCTTGGTTAGTTGTTTATGACATTGATGAGTCATTGTGGACTAGTCTCAGCATGTCTACACAGAGCTGTATGATTTTATCAGGTGGCGCAGGCTGTTTTAGGTTGAACATGCAACTCACTGCTGCTGACTTAACCATGAGAAACACTTTCTCTTATCTGATTAGTAACTGAAAGCTTTGTGCATATGATTAAGTGCTAATATTTGACATATTTTTAAAAAAAAGAGACAAACCAGACTCAACAGGGAACCCATCCTCATAACAGTTAATGTCTTTAAGTTATTGTGGAGGCCAGTTAATTATTGGAGGCTCTGGTAGACTTGTAGAAAATACCAGTCCTGAACTATTGAGCGTTGAGTCAAGACCTCAGAGAAACAGCTGCCGACATCCGTTGAGGCCAGGGCCAACTTCATGGTAGAGTGGAACCAACCTTGGTCACCACACGTGTCCCACAGAGACCACACGGGGGCATCCAAGTGACCAGATTTCAGATCAGAAGTTGGGCACCAGGACAAGTCAGACAGGTCCAGAGGTCAGAGGGTGGAACGACATGTAGCTCCACAAAGAGACAAGGAGAGAAAAAGAGGGAGAGGGAACAAGAGAAGAAGAGGAGAGGGGAGAGCAGAAGAGGAGAGATAACAGTTAGTTATGATCACAGACAAAGCTTGAGGTGAATGTATATTTAGTGTAGATGGATGGATGCATAGATAGATAGATAGATAGATAGATAGATAGATAGATAGATAGTAAGATAGATACTTTATTGATCCCCAAGGGGAAATTTTGGTGTTGCAGCAGCCATTACACACAAAAACATTTGAAAATTGAGTAACATAATCTACACAACAATACACGAGACACAGTATAAGAATAACACACAGTATAGACAGTAATAACTAACAAAACACAATGTAGAACTTGAATTTAAAGTGACTTAGTGACTTGACTTCAGATTTCATCAGGGACTCCGGCAGGACTAACTATGACAGCCTAACTAAAAGGGTGAGCCAGCAGGAAACACAGACATGAGGGCTAAGAGGGAAGTTTGTGAGATATGTTTGCACGGTACCAATTATGGTATATGAAAGGCCATTTTTACAGTTCAAGATAGTGTAGACGCTCTTCCAGGCAAATCAGCAGTTGAGTCAAAGTAAAAATATTGCTGCAAGTCACATCAATGAACCTCATCCAAGAACCACTGGCAAGAACTGATTTGTTATTATTTTCAGTTCTTCACGAAAAGGTTAATATAATTTGACTGATCTCAGATTTTTCAAATATACATGTGCAGAGCTCAGAATGTTCATAGTTGTGCATCAGGAGGTCCCTTAATGAGATCATTTATTTGGTAATATTGTGTGTGTCTTTACTGTTATTTAGTATTTCAGTTATGCATTGATTTATTGAATAATCCATATGATGTGTAACAGTCTTCCTGTGTGTTTGTGTGCAGAAACCATCGGCTTCAACATGTCATCTCACAGGGAGCTCAGCGCCGACACCTCTGATGACAACAAACTGGTGAGAGCAGTTGACATATTTTGCTGGTTGTCACCTGTTAACCAACTGTTATTTAACCTTATCCTGTTTGTATGTGTTTAGGTCAGACCAAAGGCAGAGTTCCATTCTTTGTTGCAACATGCAGGAGCCACTAAAGATGTTTTCACTATGAAGGAGGTATGGCATATTTGGGTGACTCAGTGGTTTGATGTTAAACTGATGAACAGCAGTTTTTTATATATATGTGTGTATATATATATGTATATATATATATATGTATGTATGTGTATATATACAGTACAGACCAAAAGTTTGGACACACCTTCTCATTCAAAGAGTTTCCTTTATTTTCATGACAATAAATGCTTAATTGATTATTGATTGATTGATTGAATATTCCCTTGATGCATCTGGGGTGTTCCCTCTTGCAGTTGATGTTTTACCTGGGTCAGTACATTATGAAGAAGCAACTGTATGACCAGAAGCAGCAGCACATCGTCCACTGCGCCCAGGATGCACTGGGGCAGGTGTTAGGAATCGACAGCTTTTCTGTTAAAGAGCCAGGGTGAGACAAGATTGTCAATGTTTGTGTGGTTCTGAACTGTTATAACAGCATCAAATTACAGTTTCTTATGCCGAATAGAGTTCAGTCAGTAATGAAAAGCAGCTTTAAAGGTTGGACATAAATGAGAAATTGTGCCTAGTGCAAATTTTAAAAAGGTAACTAAAACACTGTTGCTTATCTTTCAGAGTTCTGTTTGCAATGATCACCAAGAATCTGGTGGCTGTGAAGAGCCAAGGTCAGATTTTTCCTTTTAGTTAGTTTGGACTGGTCAACTTAACCTGAAATTTGTATCACAGTGAACACAATGTAGTTTTTAGGTGTATTATCAAATATAGTTGTGCCCAAGATTTGCTTTACTCACAGCAGCGTTCTCAGTTATACTTGGTATAATGTTTCTGACACATGTAGAGTAGATGGGAACACTTCTGCTCTGTTTCACATCCCTCTCCTTTAAGGCTCCAAGGTTGAGTTGGTTCTAGGTTTAACCGCTGTGAAAATATTTAGTGACTGGTAAAGAAGTAAAGTTGCAATATAGATGAATTGCCCAGCTTTGCACCTCACTTCTGGTCTGTTCTAATTCTCACAAAACTAAACTCACTTTTTCTTCTTCTTTCTCTTCTTTTTAGAGTCATCACCAAGCTTGGATGAACCCCAAAGTAACATTCAAACAGACAGGGTGACAGAGGTAATGAGTGCACACACACGGTTATAATACAGATGGACATTTATGTCTCAGTGCAATGTTTTTAGGAGCTTATTAATCAATGCTGTAGTGTTTGGACTTCATAATACAGTTTTTTGAGTTTGAGTTTGACTTGTCCACTGAAAAACCTGGCAAAGCAACATGTTGAAAAACAGTGAACAGCCAACTGCAGGTATCGTAGTACAAGGGAATGTTAATTATATCACATGGTGACCTACAGTGCTCATGAATGAATTTGACATTCAAATCCAACTGCACTTTCTTTTCTTTTTCTTTTTTTTTTTTTTTTTTAGGAGGCAGATTCTGAAAGGTGCTCTTCGTCCCCAGACAGGAGGAGAAGGAGGTGGTGGTGGAGGAGCAGTGACCCGGGTCAGTTTCTCTCCTTAGGTACTGCTACAATACAGCTCATAAATGAATAAAATGCTCCACCCATCCATCTTCTCAGGACCCTCAAACACTGTGGAGGATGATGAAAATGAAGAAGAGGAGGAAGAAGGAGGGAAGAAGAGGAGGAGATCTGACAGCTACTCCCTGACATTTGATGACAGGCTGTCCTGGTGTGTGATTGGTGGCCTAGGAAGCGTCCATGACAGACACAACAGCCAATCATCAGAGTCGCACAGCACTGTGAGTTTGTTCACAAACAAACACATCAGTTTGATTTTATTATTTAAAATATATTTGTTTATAACCTTGACTGTATCTGTGTTTAGTCTTCAATGTCAGAGGTCACTGTTGCAGCCTCGGACAGTGACAACTTCAGTGTTGAATTTGAGGTTGAGTCCATCGACTCAGATGACTACAATGAAGATGATGCCTTGCTGTCTGCAGACGATCAGGTAAACTTCTCCACTGCTTAATTCCTGAAGGACAAGTGTGGTGATACTTCTGGTCTGTTATCATCAAATTCATCAAAAGATTATGTTTTGACTAAGCAATTTTTGTCCATATTTGCTAACTTTTTGAAAGTTAAAATAATTTTCTGCTCTAACAAAAAAGCTGAGTATTAAAGTATAAACTTGATTTCTATGATGAAGTAGTGAGTATCACATAAATGTCAATACAACTAATTATATGATAACTTCTGTCATTTTCTAGATCAGTTGCATTTTCAACAATCACTGTACAGACACTGCAAAATATATTACCTCTACTTGGCTGTAATGACAGGCAAACTGCAATCTGGATTATTTTATTCACCTGTGCAGAAATCTCAAAAATTCTCAACTTGGCATTGGGAAATCAAGAAACAAATTACCCAATAAAGTGATGTTTTACCACCGAGGTCTGAGGCACAGATAAAAACGGATTGGCGACGGCAGTCACGAGCGAGTAGAGTTGCTTTTAGCGTCTGTATGGTAGATTGTTAAAAATACATATATAAAATATGACTGAAGTTATCCTTTAACTGTAAAAATTTAAATTAATGCTTTTCATTTTACTGTTAAGAGTTAATTGTCTTGTCACTTCATACTAATGACCAAACTGTTTTTGTGTCTAAATGTTCTGACGTTGAGGAAAATGAAGGAATTGATGTTCCAGATGGCAAGAGAGTAAAAACTCCTCCTCCCCTGTCACGGTATCTGTCCTACTCCACTTCCTCCGCTTCAAACTTCCAGGATCTCCTCTCATCCGCCTCCTCTCAGGACAAGCTCTTGACTTCTGACTCCCAGCCCTCCTCCTCTTCTTCTTCCTCCATCGATTCGCAGGAGCTTCTCCCATCATCCCCAGCTTCTGCTCCTCCCGTTTTTGTCCCCGAGCTGGAGCACAGTGTGTCTGAGGAGTGGCGGCTGCCAGAATTGTGCCTTGACCCCTGTCTCATTTGTCAGTCCCGGCCGAAGAACGGCTGCATCGTCCACGGACGAACTGGACACCTTATCTCCTGCTACGTCTGTGCCAGGAAGCTGAAGAAAAGGAACAAGTTGTGTCCAGCCTGCAGGCTGCCCATCCAGTGTGTCATCCTCACTTACCTGTGCTGAAAAGCATCACATTTTGACATAATCCTACATTTAATTACCAAGTTAAAGTTCAGTTTCACTGTACTGCTTTTGTTCATAGGCACATGTTCGCACTTTTTAATTTTCTTCATCTCTGCTGCTCTTTATTTTAAAGTTAAAGTTATATTTTTATTGTCCAGTTCCCTCCCAAAGAAATCGAATTAAAAAGGCTAAAACTAGCAGCACGTTAGCTCTGTCATTTAATCTCTGTACTCATTTTGTCTAGTAATATTGTGGGACTAATAAAGGTTTTTTCTTATAATAGACCAAACAGTTAATAAAATAAACAACAGTGTTTTATAATAATAGTTTGTTAGCAGTTCTTAGATATGTTAAAGAAACCTCGTCAATAACTTGTAAAAGTAGCTAATTGATAAATTACTTAATTTCTAAAGCTCTAGTTTTGAACACACTGTGAGAATGGTACATTAATTGGACTATTTTCTGGTGGTGGAATTGTTTAAATTGGCTTAAATCAGTTTAATTTTGGTTTCTATCTATTCATGAGACTTGGAAAAGAAGACAAAAAAACAGTAAATCACCTTCATGTAGCCTGTTTTTACCTTCACCTGCCTCTCTCCTTCCCAGCAATTAGAAGAAATTATTCTACAACTACTTTCTATATAATGACCAAATTGCTAACTTCATTCCGGGACACTAGCAAATTACTTAAGTTACAGACCCATTAAAAAAGCTTTACCCTTTATTTTAGGAGTCGACTATGTCCTATAATGAAGTATCTTGAAAAGAAAATGAGTAACTTAGTATTTGAGAAATGATGGGGATTGCGATTTTTAATATTTTACAGATTTATTTTTTAGAAACATAGTGTCCTATTTGACATGTACACTTCCCCTTCCTTGCACTGCACATAATCTATATTCCATATAATTCATATCAATGTTTACATCATTCTTCCTTACAAGACACTCGCTAAAAAAGAAACAAAGTGTTACATCTTTATTTATTTTATTTACGGTAAAATTTAAGTTTATTGAAGCAGATAGAACTGTGAATAATATAATGAATCTACTGAAATTTCTAATTCCTGCAGTAGGCTGGGGACTGATGAATATTATATATTATATTATAATTATAATCTTGGTAAATGTCAATAAATCCATGAACTTAATAAATATTATGTTTTAAAGCTAGAAATTTAACCTCTTAACTGGGAGGTTGTCCACAGATGCTTGAATTTAATCCCAGGATAATTTAATCAGAGCTCTTGGATCCAACAGGCTGACAGTTCTGTTTTATTGAGGAAACACATAAGCAACAAGCACATGAGAAGATGCAGGTTTATTAGTATCATTAGTATTATTCACCTACTGCTTTTAGAGACATCCTGTACATTTACTGAGACATATGAAGTAATCACATAAATGTGGTACTGTATAGTACAATAATAGCTATTATACTGTACAAATATATATATGTATTGAGACAGGCAGGTTGAAAGGGAGAATAGAGCAGACAAACTGTACTGAAGAGACAAAATTATTATTATATATTATATCTATTGCTGTTTGAACGTGCAATTCTCCATTGAAAAACGCAGTGTTTCCTGCATATAAATGGTCTGCACTTACAGTATATAGCGCTTTTCTACCTAGCTGGTACTCAAAGCGCTTTACACTGCGTCTCATTCACCCATTAACACGAACAAGCACACACACATTCACACACCGATGGCAGAGCTGCTATGCAGCTGACCTGACTCACCGGGGGCAACTAGGGGTTCAGTATCTTGCCCAAGGACACTTTGGCATGTGATTGGCAGTCAGCTGCTCTACCTATTGAACCACAGCCACCCACATATGACATCACTAACTGGCTGTTAAAGGAACAAGAGTGCAGGAATATATTTAACAAGCATGTTTGACTGTGGTTAAAGATGCTTGTATTTCAAGTCAAAAATAGGAAACGTACATAAATACTGAACTTTCCAACATGTATCCTCATGATCTCATGTCAGGTAAATTATTCCAATTAGATTGGATCAAAACACAACTCTGACATGTTTTAATTTTAATTTTCCCATTTTAAACCATACAAATTAAGTACACATAAAGGACAGGTGTCATTTAGACTAACACATATTTAGTCACAATATATTTTCCTTGTACAGAAATCAAATACTACCCATAAATCTTACGCTGAATCTGTGCCAGTGGTTTCCTTAGGTGTGAGTGAGCAGATATCCTTGAACGATCAGTTTATATGAATCATAAACAAGAGGCTCCTATCTGACAAAAAGCTTGGGTGATGCTGTGCGTCCTTGCCTCAGGCTGCCTGAGGTCTATGAGCACATTTGCCACAGTTTTCTGCTGTGAAACATCCACTCAAAACTATCTCAGTCCACTGATTCACTTGCACAGCATCATAATCATTAATTGTTGATTTATGTTATATAATTCTATTTATTTTGTTATGCACTAATATTCAAATAAATAGGAGACAAGAAATGAAGCCGTTGTTGCTTTGACATAATCCACCATTCAGACACCTGACTTCCAGAAACAGTCCAGGTGAGGGGAATTACACCAATTAACCAGAGAACTCCTAAAGCAGCATGCATCACTTTCTCTGAACACGAATACACATCAAATCAATACTTAAGACTATAGCTATGACTGTGTGTACAACAGTAATTAACTACACAAAACTAAAATGCTCATGTATCATTGGTGCATTAACCCTCATCACTACATGTTATTGCAATACTTTTACTTTGGTAATTCACAGCTTGTAGTTAATACTTGATTACACTAGTGGAGTTTTTTCCTTGCCAAATTTTGGCCTTACTTATTGTACTTACGTCTGAAGGCCTTCCTCTGGAGTTTATTAAACTTAACGATACTAACGAATCCTTGAACTTTACGCTGCAATGATGCTTCGTTAAAACGATAACAAAAAGTTTTTAATTAGCTCGTTACCTGACATGTTTGTTTGCATTAAAATAATTGATTTACATTGTATTTCTTGGCTGTCAGATGCAATTTCCAGTGACTTTTCTTTTCCATCAAGCACCTGCTGAATTTGACGACCTCAGGTGGTTCAGGATTGATTCAAGTGCTGAACACTTTGTGGGACGTTTCAGTTCTCTTCCATCCTGACTTCTAACCCTGTCTTTATGTCATTGTCCATGACTTTTCCAGAACTGGAAAAGATATTTCCAGACAGCAAGGAGTAAAAGTTATAAAGCTAAAATAATAACTGAAAAGCAACAAAACACCAGACTCTCTTTCCATTTGTAGGACAATTTTTATTAGATAGTTGACTTCTTAGATCTTTATCTTCTGCCCATTGCTCCACTTCCTCAGAAGAGTCACCGATATGGGCACTAGACCAGTCAGTGCTGTTTCTGATTCCATTTCAAAGCCAAGATTTGGTCTAGTCCAAACCATTTGTTTCCTACAATAATGTTACAAGAATAGACAAAGAGAAAGTTGCATTTCATGTACAAGCGGTAAGATGTAGCTGGGGTTGAGTGAGCGATTTTCTGTGTAACATTCAACTCTCTGTAGTGACTCAAAACAATACATTTTTCAAATGCTTTTCTGTTTTACATCATAGATACACACAGATCTGCAAACTACCAGGGCATAAAATCTATTTACAATGAGGTTTCAGTTCTCTGTGCTGGTTCTTCATTCATTCACTACACATGAACATACCCGTACCTCTGTTAAGCACACCAACATCCCATCTGCAGATCACACTAATATTTACCAAATTGTTCTGGAGCATTTTTCATGATTCATAAACCAGAATCCTGTACTTTCATTTTATGGTATTTGAGAGTCCTGTATTGGGTGTGCAGATTAAATTGCATTAAAGTGATTTCCAGTCTACAGGTTTTCCATTCACCTTTTCCTGTTCCTGGTTTCTGTTTCAAGAGCATCTGTAACACAAACTGGTTAGTCCAAAACTACCGTTAAATCAGTCTTGGATACAGTACTGTATTTTAAATCAGACACCTGTGACTCTATTCCATATTTGCCAATGTTATGTTCATTAATGTAAGAAATAGTTTGTGTAACATACAGCTGCAAAGATGGAACCTCAGTCAGCAACATTTCTAATAATCAATTAACCATTTCAGTTGTGTATTAGGAAAACTGGCAGACATACGCTGGTTGCAGGCTCTCAGATGTGAGGATCTGTTCCTTGATATTCATAAGAAAATGTTGAAGCTCAAATGAACAAAGTGAACTGAATTCCTTACTTTGAACTCCTGAACTCCGAATACCTGCATTGATATTACACCGATTTTAAATAATTCAAATGAACAAAATCATAATCTTTGGCAATTACACGTCTTCAAAAACAGAGACAAATTAGTGAAAGTTAGCATCACTAATAAATTTGCTCACATAGCACAGATGGTTTAATGCACAGACAATCCTCTATTCTCCTTTGGATCGGGATCTGTCTAAATTGTGGAATCTGGTTTATTTAAAACAATGATATCTAAGTACATATCGACTGAGGAGACCCTCTTCACTGGTCCCACTGTGTTTATGCGATTGGGATTTAGCTCCCAGGCCAAGATGAGCTTTCATAATGAGTTTAATAAAGCCAGTCTTTACACAGAGCCTGACGCAGGCCTTTATCTGAAAAGATACTTATTAAGAGGACTTATCACATCGGCATATGGACACGTCTTTCTGTGGCTGTGTGGTCATGTGGCTGTTTGCCTCAAGAAAGCATCTGAATTATTTTTTTTTGCTGTGAGTGTGGCTTTTAGAAAATACTGCTTGGTGCTATTTTTCTTTCAGAGGGAACAGTGTGACAAAATATAACAAGTAGAAAGAGAAAGTGAAGGTGGGTGAGGATAAAACTGAGGCATAAAAAATGAATAGAGATGCTAGCCTTCACTATCTCTCAATGTCACACACACACACACACACACACACACACACACACACACACACACACACACACACACACACACACACACAGAATTTCAACCCATTCTTACAGAATTGTACTGTACTGTAATTGTGGTATATTTTTTGCTACCGTTAGTCCTCAAATCAGTCACTTCTGTGATGGGGTTTTCGCTCCTGTTTGCTAACGTTTGAGAAAAATGGCAGATTTAGAATATTCAGATTTAGACCTCATGCTTTAAAATCTTGATGTTTAGGGAGAATAGACGTTGCCCTGTCTCTTAAATGGCTCCTTATTAAGAAAACTGCCACCAGAAACGTAAAGCTGCCACTGGAGAGCTTTGACCTTGATTCTACCCTCAGAGTAGATTGGGTTCATGCTGTGGACCAATGGCACCTTAACGTGTCCGCCAAATCTGCCAAGGGTTAGACCCGCATCGACAGAGACGCAGCGGGGAGTTTGTCTCTCAAACTGTCATAGAATGTAGTTTATAGAAAAATAAAATGTGCTTTATTCAGACACCACACAGTCATTGACAGTAGGTCAGCTAGAAAATGTGATTAGCCACTAAATAAACGTCACCTGCAGCAGACTCGTTCCATGTCTGATGTTACGGGTTACTAATTTTTTCTCCACACATGATCAGCATCACTCTAGTTTCAGATTTGGCTGATAAACAACAGCATGCTGGACGCTTCCAGTGGCTGTCATTCATGCTTACTGTACAGACAGGTTGCCAAGCATGCACTAGTGTGCACACATACACCACCTTCCCATCACTGCCTTCTTTGATGCTAGAACGATCCCTCATGCTGTAAGTACAGCCAATATTTCACAAACATAGCAAAACAGTCACCCTGATATCTTCAATTGAGCCAATGTACGGTGACATTGAATTTCTGATTACAGAAAAAAGAAATAAAAAATATCAATCACCTAATACTAATACAACCTGATGAAGGACAGAAAACAAAACCACTCAGCAGATGAGGATGAATCTGACCTGTGCATTTATTTAAGTCTCAGCCCCTGGAACATTGTTTCTCAAGGATCCAGAGCCCACCTGCTGGCCCAGCAAAGGGATGTGGGTCTTGAGTGGTGCTGGAGGCAGAACTAGAGCTGACAGCCTGCAGGTATTCCGGGGGATAAGAAGGGCACTGTGCACTGGTTTGGGTTTGAGAAGTCTCGATTTAATCTTTGAGGCCACCAAGAGGGCTGGCATCTTCTTCCCAGCTGTCTGATGACTATAAACTCCCCTCCCTGTCTCAGAGGGAAAGTCAATGAGACTCCTTTGCTCACACATGCTCCACATTCTTTTGTGAGGATGAGTGTGAATGTGTTACTCAATTGTAGAGAAACATGCAATTTGCACTTGATCCACCACTTGGTTGAAGTAATGTATGCAATCTGTGGGTGCTGGGTCTTGGCAGCTCCTGCTGAATCTCAGCGGGGGATTCAGCTACTGAGGCTTTCCAGTTTAGTGGGATCAATTTATTTGCTGACCTCAATCCCATGAGCTCAGTTTCCCATGAGCAATAAGTGATAATGTTCTGAAATTTCCCAAATGAAGCTTCCAGGTCCCATGTGGGTCACAACAAATAATGTTATTTCCATAGCAAGCAATAATCACATTGATCTATTATTAGTGCGACGAAAGGGGTAAGGGTTTTTTAAACAAATATACAAATATATACAATATGTATGAAGGATGCATACACCTCCACTGCTCCCTCCCTTAGGCAGATCTGACCACAACCTGATGCTCCTCAGCCCCATCCACACTCCTATTGTTTCGAAGCAGACTCTGCAGGGGTGCTTTGAAGCCACAGACTGGAATGTTTCTGTGAACAGTTTGTACAACTGCAAGCATTTGAGTCTGAGCAGGTGGTTAGCAGCACAGGAGCACCTCAGGGGACTGTCCTCTCATCTTTCCTCTTCACCCTGTACACCTCAGACTTTCAGCCCTGCCATCTGCAGAAGTTCTCAGATGACTCTGCAGTGGTTGGGTGTATCAGCGGTGGGGAGTAGAAAGAGTACAGAGGTCTGGTGGACAGTTTTGTGAAGTGGTGTGGGAACAACCATCTGATGTTGAATGTAAGCAAAACCAAGGAGATGGTTGTGGACTTCAGGAGGAAGAGAACTGGCTTTGATACTGTGTCCATTATGGGTGAGAAGGTGGAGGTGGTGGAGAGGTACAAATACCTGGGAGTTCACCTGGACAACAGACTGGACTGGAAGTTCAACACAGAGGCTGTATACAGGAAGGGACAGAGTAGACTCTACTTCCTGAGGAAGCTCAGGTTCTTTACTGTGAGCAACAATTCAATTCAATTTTATTAACATAACAAGATGCAGCTAATCTATCTATCTATCTGTCCATCCATCTATCCATCCATCCATCCATCCATCTATCTATATACTATAGTATATATATACTGTCAAAAAAGTCAGAATCTATTTGGCATTCACATGTTAAGACAGTCATGCTCCTCTCACAGTGAAGTGACAGGGGTCTTGACTTTTCAGCACATCAAGTCAAACTTTGACCTCGTCAAATACATTAGTTTATTTAAAAGCATAACTAATTTAAATCCAATTAGCTTCATTTTAGAATAGAAAGATGCTTTAAAACACATCATTATTATTACACAGAAAAAAAACAAAGAGGAAATGTTATAGTATGAGTTTATCTAAGGAGTTAGTGCAAGTCCTGAAAAGGTTTCACCTTCAAACAAAAGAACTAGATGCATAACAATGTTTTTGTTTGCTTTATTAATTACTAAGATTCTACAGTGAATTTCCTTTGCTAGACTAAAAGGGAAAACTTCAGCTCTATTGTGTACAAAATGGTATGTCAAAAAATCCTCATGGTTGACAGATGCTTTATGCACAAATCGTCAGCCACATGGTGGCAACTGATTCAAAGTCTCCCCTGGGTTTTATGTCTGCATATATTGATGGTCTCCAGCTATTCACACTTAGGCCATCTGTGTGTGCAAAAATGTATATCCGCATTTCTTTACCCACACACAACAGCAGCCACTACCACATATTGTAACACAGCTAGCCCAGCAGCTGGTGTCTTTATCCTGGAGTGTGTGTTTGTGTAGCTGGGTAGGGGCTGTTGACAGGGTAGGTAAGCTGGCTGGAGATGGTAAGACAGCAGCTATATGGATTAAGGGATCAGTACTGGTGTCAGACAAACATTGGAATAATGGTGTAATCACGCCTGCGCTGGCTTCAGTCTGAAACTGAGACCAAGAACAGTTTTTCTGTGATCATTGCGTCGTTCATGGCACCATACTTTGAAGACAGGAAAAGGTTTCGGACGGTGTAGGTTTTGTAGTCCAGGAAGGGGATCTGGGCCTCATTTAAGTCGCTGGTGAGGTCATCCATTTCAATCATCAGATCTGATAGACAGAAAAATTACATTATCCAGGTGAGGTCGAACTTCAGTTAGCTGCCCATATTGGTCCGATATACCAATCAGAAGTGAGGTAGATCTAAATCTGATAACATTGTAAATCTGATGTCAGTGTCAGTGATCCCACAATGTCATCAACACGATACAAGCTTTCAATGAAGTTGGATTTCCGCAAACATGCGCGTCTTGTCTCTATGCACTATGTATCATCAAGTTTGCCTGACATGTGAAGAGTCCGTTGACCCCCCTCGAGCCTAGTAACAGAGCTGTCAGATTCAGCTGAAAACGGCTCGCCGAGTTCACAGAGAAGACCTAAAGGGAAGTTGGCAGGAGTTCACAGTATGATGGTAAACTGTGAAAGAGGAAACATCTTCCAATCTGTGAATGCAATGCATGACAACAAGCTGACAAATTTCAGCTCCGTGGACAGAAAGTTTGTGCTGAGTCTGCTGCTTGGTTTGGACACTTGAAATCTTGTCAATGTAAATCTTGGTGAGCTCAGCGAGTTATTGGACGATTCTGAGGTCCTGGCCAAAATATTAGTATACTACATACATTTTCTTTGGAACATGTAAAATCCTGACTTACACCTTAATCTGATAAACATGCAATGAATCAGGTTAATATTAGGAGATGCAACTGCATTTCCACATACTTGTCATGTAGAGGTCATGTATGCTAAGTGTATCAAACTCTGTGTCTGCACTGCAGCCCAGTGACAGACAGGGCACTAACAGTTGTTTTCTCATACTGTGTAGATAATGTGCAGTCTTAGTTTAGTAGTCTAAGTCTTAGTTTTTATTTATTTATTGAGCATTTCCTTTTACAGATCTATAGGGAGTGGACACTCTATCGCAGATGCCGCCATGTTGCAGCGGTCTGAAAGAAGTGACACAGAACAGTGTCACTTCTTTCTACATTTGAACACGACAAAACATATTGTATAGTATAAATGTTATTGTATGCAAATTTTTAGGGACTCCTCTGCAGAATACATATGTGTTTGGATTTTCAGGTGAAATTAAAGGTCAGGTTACTTTTATGTAGTTTACTTAAACTTTTTTGCCTGTGACTGTAAACAAAAAACAGAGAGAGACCCAACAGCCAGATCTGATTTTAACCTATTCAGAGGCCTCCAAGTGTTAATTAAAGGGCCCAAGACACAGCGTTATCATAGTCAGTAGAACCAATAGTTAGAGAAAATAAAATAAGATTTAAGTTGCCATAAACTAGAACAATTTTGTTTTATTTAAAAAAAGCATTTCTGCTCTCACTTAGTAACATTTAGTCAGGCGTGATTTCAAAGCTTTCATGTGAATGTGTATACTGAACTCTTTCTTACAGCGATCGTGAACACTCTCCTCCAGATTCTCCATCTGGTGTTTCACCCTTTCATATTCTCGTTACGCCTGCTGACTCTTCCTCCTGTTTCAGGTGAGACAGACAGGTGCATATTCAAACACATCCACACACAGAAAAACAAATGTGCGTGTGTTTTTTTAAATAATTGTCAAACCTGTAGCAGTAGACTGACACAGCAATGAAGAGCGGCATCAGTACAAGAACTGCAGGGATGATTATAGTGAGAGGAACGCTGTCATTGTAGAATGAACTCACAATCTTCACCTGGAGAGACATAAAGACACAGTGTTATTCCATACATGATTTATTATTAGTCAGCTACCTGCTATCATTGGCTTTCTTTAATATTTATGAAAACCTTAGAATGCAGGTTCCGATGCATGTTACCTCTGTGATTACAAAATAATAATAATGGACACGGATGTAGAAATGTTTTATGTCTCTGTCTTGCAATTTTACACATTTGACACGCAGTGAACTAGTCAGCAACCCCATTTGTCTTCCCCTTTTAGCTTTGTCCTTGGCTAAATGTCCATGTGCATTATCATGCTGCTCTTGCTGTTCTCCACTTTCAAGTCTCTACTCTATCCACCCCCACCTCCGCCTCCCACCAGTCTCACAGCTGACAACTTTGCCTCCTTTTTTACCAACAAGGTGGCAGCCATCAGCTCCTAGTTCCCTCCTCCTGGCAATGACATTCTGCTAACTAAACCCAAAGACGCATCTCACTTAAGGTTTTCAACACTGTCAGAGGACGATGTATCCACCCTCCTCCTCTCAAATCACCCGACCACCTGCTCTATGGATCCCATCCCCTCCACTCTTCTTCAAGCTATCGCACCAACACTAATACCAGCCATTACACAGATTATCAACACCTCTTTCACAACAGGCACCTTTCCCACCTCGTTCAAGCAGGCCCAGATTATTCCACTGTTGAAGAAGCCTTCTCTGGCTCCCTCCTTTGTGGAGAACTACAGACCGGTCTCTCTTCTTTCATTTCTACCCAAGACCCTGGAACGTGTAGCCTTCAATCAACTCAAGAGTGGTCACTCCACAGAAACGGCACTTCTGACTGTTGTGGAATCTGGAAAAGCTGCAGGTAACTTTTCTGTCCTTATTCTTTTAGACCAACCTGCAGCCTTTGACATGGTGAACCATGAGATTCTCATGACTGCACTCTCAGACTTCTCTGGATCAGCTCTAGCCTGGCTTTGGCCTTACTTGTCCACACAAACCTTTTTCAATCAACCAAAAAGGTCTCTAGTCACACCACTCTTCAGATCTTTGCAATGGCTTCCAGTGGCTGCAAGGATTAAGTTCAAAGCTCTGTCTCTTGCCTACAGAGTTGTCAACTCCACAACTCCATCTTATCTCAGTATAAACATTCAGGTCTACATCCCCTCCCGTCCACTGCACTCGACCAGTGAACAACGTCTAGTGGTACCAGCACCACACAGTCGACACCTGTTCAGCTCAGTGATCCCACGATGGTGGAATGAAGAGCATCAAGGATCAATTTATCATCCTGTACAGAAACAATAACAAACAGGGAATTAAAAACTCAACACTGAACTGTTGGTAGTACAGTAGTGATCCTGTATTGGATTAGCCTTCTAACTAATCCATACTGCAGTTTGAGACGTGTCTGATATTATACCTTTCACAAAATGTCAAAAATAGGCTCTGTCTTCGAAGTGCAAATCAACTTCATCCACGGAAAGAACTGGAACACTGGAAACTGGAAGACAGTGTTGTTCTTACTCAACACGTCCTCGACAAACCGAGGGAGACAAGAAAGAGTGGAAGAGACCAAGACTGCTTTCTTCATTTTCTCCATTAAGTAATATCGAATTACATTATTCAGTTCAAATCTGCTAATTGTTGCAGCGCTAAAACAAACAAGAGAGAAAATATGAGATATTTTATTAGCAGCTAAAGAGTCATATATCCTATTTCCTCCTTCCTCTCTCTCTTCACTCCTCTTTCTTCCCTCTACTCTCTCTTCCTCCCCACTGAGTCTCCCCATCTCTCTTACCAGCTCAGACAGCAGTTTTTGATGAAGCAGTGATAAAATTACTTCAGTCCCTCTGCCCAGTAGGGAAACTTTCCTAAGAGACTCAAAGTGAAATGGAAGAGTCGTCCCTTTTTCCTGTTTCAAGAGCTAGTTTTAGATGTGACAGCGGATTGATATACACTATGGCCATTTTGTGCTTTTATTAAAAATATGATTTAGTGCTGTCATAGTGTTCAACTCTGATGCTATGTAGTTTGATTGAAAAATGAAATGAAAAATGAAAATGAAAATTGAAGCAAGGACAACCCTTTATTTCTCAGTTTAAAGAAAAGAATGTTCTGCACTGGACAGAAAGTTCGTTGTTTTAACAACATGTTATATAACCAGATTTTTTTTTACCTAAATCTAAGACCCGAACAGTTAGGTAAAAACATGCACACACACACACACACACACACACACACACACACACACACACACACACACACACACACACACACGTGGAAATGAATATGATTTTCTGAACCTCTGTTTCTTATTACATTTTTTTTTTTTTTTTTTACAGACTTATGATGTAATTTAGCTTGATAGATGTCCCAAAGTACTACTGATTTGTTGAACAAAGCCTTTTCTAACATGGTGTTTTGACTAATCTAATCAATGTAAAAGAATCTGAACATGATGAACAGACAGAGAAGACTGAGCACAGCATGTTGTGGCTACAGTCTCAAACTTGCTGCATGGAAACATACTCACCATATGAAGCTGGCTCTGGGGTAATAATCTGTGATCTTGGGGTTTTCAGAGTACTGGTATGGCACTGGGACGTCATGGGTGGTGTTTTTTCCATATTTATTCCATATTTACATATCACTGTTAACAGAGCTGAAGGGACTTTGCATCTTGCAGGTTATTTGTGTGTCGAACGACAGGCTGAAAAAAAACGAGGAACAGGATATATTCAACTGATTCTTCAGAAGACAAAGTAAACCTGGCATGCTGTAAATAGTGCCAAATACAGAGAACTGCAAATGCAAGAACAAAACATATTCATAATTACTCTGGCTTGTCGGAAATACACGAACACAACAGTGGCACAGGAGGTAGAAGTTACTTCAATATATCAGGTCTGCAAGTCAAAAAGAAGTTTTCTATTTTGGCACTGGCATAAAAAAAGAGAATTGAAACCCAGAGATTCACAAGCAGATAAGAGCAAATTAACTGGTTTAGAAGATATGAAAAGGCAATGGAGCTATGAGCTAGGAGATGCTACACTAATCAATATTTTTATATCAACAATAGCACAAACACATGGGTTTATGTAAGTGAGGATGTTGCTTGATGCACAGAGACTGATGATCTTGTGCAGCTGTACAGAGCAGTGGTATGATCAGTCTAATCAACATCTTATCAACATCTAGACGCTAAAAACCAGGTAGTTTTAACAGGACTGCGTGAAGACTGAAAACTCCCTCAGAGAAAAGAGAGGAAACATCAGGTCTCCACAAATTCAGCAGCCACTCATTTCCCGTACTATGAATAATAGATTCCTTTTTGTGTTTTCCTCTCTGCTACCCTCACCACATACTGCTTCAGGTTCCAGATTATATGATGCTGCTTTAAACTCTTCTATACATGTTTTATATTGTCTTCCTCAAGGGGGGCAACTGTTGCACGTGACAGTAATCATTAAAGGCTGAGAAAAAGCTCCAAATCCCCACCTTTAAGTACATACAACCCGATCATTTATATCATTTGTGGTAAATAAATGGCTGAATTTATTAAATCAGTTATCAAATCAGTTGTTTGTAACACTGCACTGCATCAAATTTGATTTTTATTAATATTAATATTAATAATATTATATGTATATAGAATAATACATTTATTATACTAATCGAACTAAGCAAGTCAGTATATTTTTGCAGGTTATTAAATGGCACAAGCAGCTCACCTCTATAAGACTGATGCAGCCTGTTAGTGTTACTTGTTTCTGTTTTGACATTACGGCCAACAAATTAATTCACCGACTCAAAGCAGTAATTTAAAGTTTAAATTCTGAGCTAAGTTGGAGAGTTTACAGCCAGAGACGTACTGCTGCTCGAGCAAATCAGTCATTTGGATCTCAGCAGTTTTCTTTAATTATAGTTTTGTTAGCTCAAAGGAAGAAGAAGAAAAAAAACAACCAGAGAAATTCAAGGAGGCAACGTTATTTAAATTAAAAGACTGGGGCTTGTTAGAGATATAAAACAGAACAGCAGATAAACTGAATTTGTTTTGATTTTTTTTTTTTCTGTTTCTGGTATGTGGGGGAAGAAACTGCTGGAAGTTGAACACAGTTTAATGAAGCTGTGAATCTGAATGTGAGGGGTATTTTTCCTCCTTGTGGGCACAAAATCCACACTTTTCAAAATTTCCATGAGATGTGGTTCATCCCTACTACACTCACAGATTGAATACAAGCTGGTGACATGCCTATTTCACAAAATTAGGTCCAAGAGACTTCCTAGATTTGGTGTGGAAAACTTTTTTGTGCGGTCTTTCAAACCATAAATAGCCTCCTAATTCAGTCTAATAAAATACTGCCTGACTGCCTCGGCTCTGGGGGTTTTCGGCCTGAGCAGTGAGTCGCAGGCGGAGGACCACATCATCATCATGTCAAGACCGCCGCTATAGACAAGCTGTTACAGCTCACTGACAATCAGATGCAGTGAGTGAAGCAAACAAATCCAGGTGTATTGCACACCTGTCAAGCCCAATATCCTGGTTTGCTGGGCTACAGCTATGGACACATGGAGAAAACAGGCGCTTGAGGCAGTAGAACTAAATGAAAAAGATGACTGGGCAAGGTTACGTGAAGCTCTCAAGCATGTTTATGAGCAAGAGACCTGTGCTGGTTCTTTGTGGCACAACCCACTGTACACTGGAAACCCCACATCAAACTCGGTAAATGTATGTCTGTGGTTGACATTTCCGTGGTCCACGTTCTCCAAATCAAAACACTTGTTCCAAATGAACCTGAAACACGAGAGTGTCAGAAGTAACGATTGCTCTGCTTAATGGGCTTTAAGTCAAAGTCAACTGTGATATCAAAAATGTTGGCCACTAATTTGTTTCATTAACTAAATACTTACTAAAGTAACTTACTAACTACTACACACTTAAAATGGGCTGTTAAGTGTGTCCAACCTGGTGCAGGTCGATTTGCACATGTAAGGCTTCCCTCACTCCTCTCTCAAACACTTGTCCTCTTTGCCCAATATCGATGACTGCTGAGGTCACAGACACACTACAGTGCAGTTCATTATCATCTTAACTTTAAAACCACCTTCTCTGAGGTCATGGAGTCAGTAGACTCTCAAAGATCCTTTTCCTGTCAGATGATGAACATTAACACATTTTTTTTACACTTTAGTCAAATCTGATATATTATACATTTATTATTTGTAAAGTCTTAAATCTTAAACACTGTAAAGTGCCATGAGGTGACTTCTTTTATAATTTGCTGCTATACAAATAAATTTGAATTGAATTGAAATAAGTCATACTTTTAATACCTCTAATAAACATTTATAACCTACACAAGTGTGGTGCTGTCTCTCTGGTGTAGTCAATTGTGTTAAGTTCTGGTCAGAGCATATTAACTAAATAATGTCAGCGTGAAGAAAGTAAATACTTCCTTTTAGCTCCACCATTTTGCAGCAACCAGTGACTGATTCAAGAACAAACCTTTACATGTAGTTCCTACATTGTACAGACTAAACAAACGAGACCCTTGCTTCCAGTCTCCATGCTAAAGTAATTCTCTTCTGATGGTGGCATGAAAGCATCTGATTACTCATAATCATTCATTTATATCATTTAAACAGGAAGGTTTCACAGAAGAATAAATCTACAGTACAAAAAATGTGCTTACCGGAGTCTTTTGGGTTGGGGTCTGATAAAAGCACCATCTGATAAAAGCACCATCTTTAACATGTCCACCATGTCCACACTGGTTCTGTGGAGAGTGAATAAACAGAGGTTACAACTAGACTCAAAATTGTTGATTTTAGCATGATTTAAAAAAAAACCCACTTGCTGTCAGAGAAGTGCTGGAGCTCTTTCAGAGTGACAACTTGGTCACCTCCCTGACTAAGGCCCTTATCTCTCGATCTCTCAGTTTGGCCAGGCGGCCCACACTAAGAAGAGTCCTGGTGGGTCCCAACTTCTTCCATTTAGGGATGATGTGATGGAGGCCACTATGCTCATTGGAACCTTCAATGCTTCCCACATCTGCACCTTGATACAATCCTTGAACTTGGTTTGTGCTCTGGCATGCAACTGTCAGTCCTTATAAAGACAGGTGTATGGCTGTTCAAATCACGTCCAGGAGTCCCACTGGTGGACTCCAAATAAGTTGTAGAAACATCTCAAGGGTGATCAGTGGGAACAGGATGCACCAGAGCTCAATTTTGTGTGTCATAGCAAAGACTGTGAATACTTATCTTCTTCTTCCTTTCTTTTGGCTTTTCCCATCAGGGGTCACCACAGCGAATCATCCTTTTCCACCTCACTCTATGATGGGCATCTTCCACCCTAACACCAGCCAACCTCATGTCCTCTGGCCTCTGTGACTTTGTCGCTAACACAGACAACGTGAGCCGTCCCTCTGATGTACTTGTTCCTTATTCTGTCTAACCTGGTCACTCCTAAGGAGAACCTCAACGTCTTCATCTCTGCTACCTCCATCTCAGCCTCTTGTCTCTTTTCTCACTGCTACCGTCTCTAACCCACAGAGCAGAGCTGGTCTCACCATTGTCTTGTACACCTTTCCTCTGAGTCTTGTTGACACTCTTCTGTCACAACACTACTGACACTTCCCTCCACGTGCTCCAACCCGCCTGCCTTATGGATGATTCACATGGTTATTTTGGCAATTTTATGCCGGATGCCCTTCCTGACGCAACCCTCTCTACTTATCCGGGATTGGGATCGGCACATAAGTCACCGGCTTGCAACCCCTGTGGCTAGATTAATGAATACTTTATTGATCCCCTTGGGGAAATTGAGGAGAATTAGAGTAGGATATATATATATATATATATATATAACTGACATTAGTCAAACCTGGTAAACTGAGGTGTTTTTACGGAACTTTATTAAATGGTTTTGTCAAAGAGACTTTTTCGGGGAAAAATAGATCCTGAATATCATGATGAAATGTTGTTCCTGCAACATAGGGAGAGCCTCTTGAATTCAGCGAAGACATGGTCCACCAAAGATATGGTCTAAAAAAAAACTAAGCTGAAGCTGAGACAGGTTGTGCCATTAACGCTGTTTAATGTAAATAATTTGTAATATCTAATTTTTCTTTATTTTAATCTTTGAAAGGACGTGTATAAAAATTTCCCGCTTTCGTTTCTTTCTGCAGTGGAAACCGAACCTGCGACCTGTGAGTCTGTACATTCTGTGGGACAAACAATAATAATCGTTATCCTAAATCTTACTGTTAAATGTGTGTAAATACTGTACGTTTTCACTAGTTAAACTCACAAATACTGGAGAAAATAAAATAAAAAACTTAAAAGTCTGTAAATCACTGAAAGCATTTAGATTAGACACTTTCAATAGTCATACATCATCTGTCTTAATAATAGAGACTTTGTGTCAAAGCAGAGCATCTTTCATGTAAAGTTGGATGATTACAGAAACATGGTGGATTATGGTTTAAATATAAAACACAAAACACACAGAGAAGTTATTATTAACACATTTAGTCAAATAAGTTATGGATATTAGGCAGTTCTTTAAAATTTAAGACCAGCAGTTTTTAACACAATTTTACTGCCAGCAATAAAATATGCTCAGAGTGAATTAACAAGTTTTATTTAAAAGAAACTAATGACAAACATGATGATTAAAGTAAATTTTCAGGCTGTAAAAACTGCGTCCATGTCTGGACTGTCATTAATGTCCAACTATAAAGATACTTTTTCTCAGTAAGAATGAAAACGTGTCCACAGCATGTTCTGGACAAGATCCAAGTTTAAACACACTTAAAATACCTCTTCTATACAGTTATTATTATTATGATTAGTGTAAACTGGTGAGCCCAAACTACAACTGAGAAACCAACCGAGAATTGAAGTGGAACAAATTGTGTTGCTGAGTAACCATTGCTCTCATTATAAGTAATATAAGTCACAAGATTGGCCCCTTGAGGCTTTCACAGAACAATGCTTACATTTTTGTGTTTGCTTATTTGTTTGTTTTTTTTACAAGCAGTAAAGAGGAGATATGTGGATGAGTTAACAGAGGACATGAGGTTGGCTGGTGTTCGGGTAGACGATACCCATGATAGAGTGAGGTGGAAAAGGATAATTTTCTGTGGCGACCCCTGATGTGCAGTGACCAGAGAAATCATCACATTTCTATCTCAATCCTAAAAGCATCTATGAACTATTGTATATGGAAAAGCAGCATGATAGTAAACTGACAAACGGCAAACTGTGTATCCTTGTTTGTCTGACTTCATAGGTTCTGCTCATGCTGGGCATGTATGAAGCATGACTGGCTCTCCACAGCTCCTTATTGGTCTCAGATGGCATAGGCTTTGAGAAGCCCAGACCACTCCAAGCGGTCCACCCCTCTGTCACAACTAGATTCTTTAACATAGCTGTGTGAATACAGACACAGTACTGTGATGTACATACACACAAACAGAGGCAATACTATAATATATATTTGTTATTACTGATCCACCAAAGATCCCATTTTTCAAAGACACTTCAAGAGGGGACACATAAGCTGTCTTCACATATACACTATAAAATCAGAATAGAATTAGGTATAAGCAGACTTTTGCCTTCCAACATGCAGCCCACCTGGTTACTGCCTAAAGAGGTTCAGGGTTCATGTCTGAAATCAGCTACATGGCAATGGCTGATTAACTCACTGGCTGTTGTGACCTTTAGCTGAGTGTCTGTCATCACATAGGGAAAAATTATGATCTACATCCAGGTATCACTAATAGTATTTGATCAAACAAATGTCAATTTACCTTCAGTTGCCAATAGCTTTTTTGGTTTATAGTTAATTGCCTGAAAATACAACCAACAGATGCATTCATTATTCCTTAACACAAACAAAACAGTGTATTTTGTGTTTATACCTGCATGTTTGCAAAGGAGAGTCTCCCCCTCTCTGCCCTAACTGCCACTTGCTCATTACCTGGTGCCCTCTTATCTGCTACAGGGCTGACTGATGAGCTGGACTCCAAGAGAAGACGGTCAGGACTGGGGATTATATACAAGGATTATATAGAGAGATCAATAGTGGGAGCACAGACAACTAGCTAAAAAGCATTCAGTACCAGCATGAGAAGTAAATAATTTCAAAGAAATGCTAAACAGTAACGAGAAGCTCTAAATCATATGTAGATTCCAACATACTGCAGATGGGAGTTCTTAGAGCCCTGCAGGATCTCCACGGCCTGTCATTTCCCTGCTGACGTCTTACATGAAGCCAGTTGTCCACTCCCATCGGCGGAATGAAAAGGGCTTCGGGGAATACCCACTTCCACAAAAGCATCAGAGCCTGAAGGAAACAAACAAATAGACATATCTGGATCACAAATTGTATATCTTTGTTGCTCATCAGTTCTACATATGAATGTGCTGTACAGTATATCTGAATTTACATCTGTCATCTATAGAGAAGTACAGTGATTGTACATTGGTATAATAATAATAATAATAATAATAATAGTAATGTATACATAAAATAGTAATGTGATCCCCTTGGGGAAATTAGTTTTGGACAGCTGTCCAACGCTTCTACAGGGTTTTGGTGTCTTGTCCGAGGACACCTCAGCTAGTAGCCAAGAGGAACCGGGAATCGAACCACTCACCCTGGGGTCTATAGGCAACTGCTTTACCACCTGAGCTACTGCCATTTCAAGACATTTTCATCTAATGCATTTTGGAGAAGGTACAATTAAAGTTTTATCTTCAACCAATTTATGTTTTTTTCCTATCATAGAAAAAGTAATAAAATAGTTGGACGGTATCCTTACCCAGTTTGCTCAGTCCCAGGCAAACTGAGGCTGAAGTTTCCAGCACAACAGGACAAATAAGAGATGGGGATGGGCTGTTGGTAGCAGGATTCAAGGTTGCAGAGTTGTTACATGTTCACTGCATTCCTCTCCACACTCTTAACTGCCACAGACTGAAATACATTGATCAAAAAGGGTGATGTTAGGAAAAACCAAGAAATGACAGGTGGAGTGGAAAATGGGAAGTTAGTGAAAAAGAGTAGTGGGGTAGGGTCATGAGAAGGAAGCAGCAAGGTGGACGATGCTGGCACCAGATAATAGGTGAAAGGGAAAAAGTAGAGGAGAAGAAGAGAACATTAAGGCTAGATTAGACAAACAATAAGGCAGTGTGAGAGAGAGGGAGACATGTTTGTTCGCTTGAGAAAGTGTTTCCTAATGAACTGCATGCATTTAACTCACATATAAGTGAAGAGAACAAGCAATATTAGTGAATGACTACTAATAAACAAAGAATTTAACATTTTTAAGGATTACAATCCTGATTGGTAATTTCTCTCATTTTTTTGTTGTGGTTATTTATTTCAAAAAATATTCATGTAATGTGCTATGGTAATGTATCATTTATTTTGACATCATGATGATGTAGAATTTGCTGGGCAGCAGTAGCTCAGGTGGTAGAGCAGTTGCCTACGAACCCCAGGGTGAATGGTTTGTGGTTCCTCCTGGCTACTTGCTGAGGCATCGCAACCCTGTAGTAGCACCGACACAGTCTTGAAGCCGTTCAACCGCAATTTCCCCAGGGGGATCAATAAAGTATTCATTATTATTATTATTGTTATTGATGAGCGAGAAATTCCTCCTATTGAACACTGGGTTATTGGTTTCTACAAGTAAGACCACAGCTGTGTTTTTCTGAGGACAAAATACTGTGACGTTTCTTTTTAAACTGTACAGTTTAGTCGAAACAGTTTAGTACATTCATCTTGTCCTTTTTATACTCTTTGGTTGGATTTGTGTAAAATGTACATGCATAAGAATCTTTTTAGTGCAACCAAAGTACTTTATTTGTATAATCTGTGTGCAGAAAACTGATGAGGTGACCAATTTAAATTGAAAAAGACTGAAGTTCTATATCCAAGCTAGTGATTCTGTGAGTTCGGAAATATATTGAGCTAAATATAACCTATTATTATTATTGATGCTAACATGCTCATGGTCTTCTCATGGAAACACTCAATACAGAAGTACAAGTTGACAGGAATGTATTTAAAAAGCTCAGGCACTAGGCACAACTTGCCCAAGCTATAAATGTAGAAGTACATGGTTTAAATTTCAATATAGAGAATAAAAATTTGTGCCAACTGTGTTCCAAAAAATGTCCAGTTTTGAAACTTTTTCATTCAATTTTAATGTTTTTTTGTATACCCAACAAAAGTCATCTCAAGGTACCTTATATTATAAGATATAAGGTTTAAGACCTTATAGAGTGTAATTGTATAGAAAATTACAGGAAATCCAACAATCCCAATTCAGCAAATGTGGAGAGAAAAAGGAAGAAAGAGGAACAAACCTCCAGCAGAACCAGGCTCATAGTGGGCAGCCATCTGTCCTCGACCGGATGGGGTGAGTGGAAAGAGAAGAGAGAGAAAAGAACAGCAGACAACAAAAATAACAATAAGCACTAAAGAAAACTGAGCTGGTCAATGGGATTCAGGAGATATACAGCTCTAAGGAGGAGGATACCTGCAGAAAGGTACAGACAGGAGGAAACACAACTACAGGAGAGAGAAGACACAAAGGTAATGATGTGCAATGGTGGCATTTGAATGGATAGAGGAGAAAGGAGAGAGGAGAGGAGCTCAGTGTATCAGTAGACTCATCTATATCAGCAGAACTAAGAGATGGTTCAGAGTCACCTGATCAGGCCTCATCCTGACTTCTCCTGAAGGAAGAGGGCCAGCAGAAGACTGAGAAACTGGACACATGTGAGTGAGGGGAAAAGGCCTTCAGAAAACATAATCTGGCCAGAGCAATAGCCCTATTTCCACAGCAACATCCAATCAGAGTGAAGTCTACATCTAAGGCCATTAAACTGTTATGATGTATAGATCTGTTCTAGTGTGGCTTATCTATGTTTTATAGCATTTACATGCCTCACATGCTACCAAGGCGGTAAGAGATCCAGACCTGGTAGTTTACTTACAGTAAACCTTGGATTTTGTAATCCACATGAGCCAACTTCAGTGATGAGATGAATATTACTTACATCAAGGGTTTTCTGAATTCAGCTCATTCCAGGTAAAGTTAGACACTGACAGTACAGTCTATGAAATACATCTAACCTAAGTCTAAAGTCTTGTGTGGTTTGTAGTAGAAAATTTTCCTCTTCCTCTCTATATTGCTCAATCTTAGTAGACTTCAAGGAAGGACTCAGTGTGATGAACCATCTCAGTTTAATACGTACATGCCGGCATGGAGAAAACACCACAATCATGTATGTCTTCTTCATATACCTCTCTCTAACCCTCATACTTATACTTCTCAGGGCCACCTCCAGATAACATTCCTAAGGCACTAAGTATATGTGAACCATAAGGAAGACATAAATTTCTTCTGCATATAGGCTGAATGTTTATACCATAAATTTCCACTACAGGTCTGTGTTTTCACTCATGACCTTGTAACCCAGAACTCCTCTCCTACCCATGTCCTATCTATGGTCCCTTGTACTGTCTAGTATCTCCTATCATCTTTCATACTGAAGTTGCTCTTTTTCTCCTACAGGTTTTAAAATGATTTTTCCCATTACGTTACATGGGCAATCTGATGATTCATTGAATCTGTGGAAGAGACGAAAAACTCAGAAGAAGATCCTGCAGCGCCCTCTACTGTACGAGCTGAGGACCAATTTGAAATAATGCATAATAAAAAATAAACAAGCTCCTCAAAGCTCAGTAAGGTCTGGGTGGATGCTTATAAAAGCCACTGCCTTCAGAATATACACATTCATTTACAAATATAAGAAACAATACTCTTTATCCTCACTTTATCCAACAATTAAAGTTAAATTATTATATTATTATTATTATTATTATTATTATTATTAGATCAGATGATAGAAATAATAGAAATGTTCAAGTACTGTGTTTTTGCATGGGTGCATTTGAAAAAGCAGAGATGAAGAGTTGGTTATGTGCTAGTGAGAAATCTTTGATTAGTACTAGGACAAGAGGCATGAGGCAAGGCACACTCAGTGCTGCCCGTAACTGCCCTTCATAATCTCTGAATGATACAACAAGTGAACATAACATGATAATGAACATGAATAAGAAAGGCAAATATCTGGAGACAAGTTAACAGTATGGACTTTATGATGTTAAATCTTCAACTTATTTTTAAACAACAGATGTTGGTCAGTCATAGAATCAATTAAAAAATGCACTACAATAAAACATCTCAAGATCTAAGTAAATATCAAAATGATGTTATAAAAAAATATGTTATGACTGAGAATCACCTCACGGTGGTAGCATATTATGAATCCAAAATATATCTTTAAAGACAGGGGTCTCCAGTGAAGCTGGCTTCACACACACACACACACACACACACACACACACACACACACACACACACACACACACACACACACACACACACACACACACACACACAAACTGACCAGTGACTGAGTCACATCCCAGAGAGCTCTCCTGGCATTGGCATTTACTGAGGCATCCTTGGGCCCCAGAAACCAGACTCACAGGCTGTGAAGGTCAGAAAATGTTGTGCACAGGACATTGTTGATGAAATATGTTAATGATGTGATCTCTGTATGTCCAGTCTGCGGGTCACAGCTGGCATCAGCGTGGCATGAACAGTGCATTACACAGCCTGGTCCATGATATTCTAGAGGGCACTCTATGCAAACAGACAGTCATGGTTTAGTAGTTCAAACTGTACTTGACAGACACCTTCAATCTCAGTATGATTGAAACGCACCATTATGCAGAGGTTTCCTGTGAAGCCTGGCTTGAAGTCACAGCCTTCATTCTGCTTGTTGCAGGAGCCGTTCTCACAGCTAAGGCAGACAGAGCGGCACTTCAAGTCCCAAAAACCATTAGGGCTATCTGGGGAGTATCAAGTATTTGTTAGTAAATCAGATTAACGCAGCAGTAGGCCATTAAGCCATATATGTGTGAAAAACTTGGAGGAGAATGTAATACATAGGTTTCTGAATGTAGTAAATCTCATTTTGAGGAAGTAATGGACCAAGGATGGGGTTACTTCAGAGAAGCAAAACGAGAACATACACCACATTTGTTCAGTGGTCTAAAGATAATACTGATACTGGACTCTCATCATGTCTCATCACATTTCTTCCCCCTATATGCAACAAAACCATAATTACTATTAAAGCCCAATGTAGCAAAATAAGCATACTATTCTGACAAGATGGTCCTGTCTCTCCTGCAAGACAGAGGCACTGTCCAGTCACGGGATCACAAGGAGATCCTTCGCAGTCACAGGCCAGACGACAGTTTTCTCCATAGCTCCCAGTTTGGTAGGCCAAGCCTCACATGACAAAACGAAAAACAAAGACTGATGTAACACAATGATCCACAAGACAGCATTTCACAACATTGAACACAACTGCTTAAGGGATAAAACCACACAAATGAACTTTTCGGTAAACTCAATCTTTTTCAATTTGTTTATGCAGTCCTAGTTTTTGGACTGTGCATTAGTGCTGACCTACTGTAACTCTGCTCCGTTATACAACTCTGCTGTTTTTTTAGTCCACTCAACAGAGATGCAAAGTCATGATTTTTCCAGAAGCTCCAGATTAATAATCAGTATAACTGTAGTTTGCAAAACAGAGCCGAGTTTTAGATGAACGAGCAGTGTCGAAACACAAGGGTCACTATGCTGTGGTGACCCCACAACATATTTTTGGTTGTACAGTTCATGATAACAGGAACACCTACTGTGACCAGGTGAATTCAAGAGACAGCCTTATTTATCCCACCTACTAAATCCATTTAATGCATTTAAAGTAACAGAGAATTTTGGGAACTGAAAAAGATTGTGACAAAGATGGAGAAACTCAGAAACTAATTTATAACAATTTGTGCTGTCAGTGTAACAGAGTTTATCAGAAAGGCCAAACAATCCCCACACTGTGAGTGCTGTGGAGTTCAGCTTTGTGGGGAACCTGTGACATGTATCTCCATGAAGGTCTGCAGGACACCGCTTTCTACATTCTCACACAGTCCTGGGGTCACACAACCTTCCACCTAAACAATTGCATAACTGCACGCAGCCTGCACCGAAGAAGCCAGGGTCACATTCTACTTTGGGGACATGAGAAGTGCAAGTTATGCAGCTGAGCCTACTGTGTGGATAAAATATAAGTATTAAGTATAATATTAGTAGTAAGCCACTTCTGGTGTTTGCAAAATCAATCTGGGTGAATCTTGCCAAAAACTGTCCCTTCTCAGAAAGAAACTGAACTCCACTCCACCCTGTCCTTCTCAACATAGGCTTTATTTTAGTTGCAGCTGCAGGCTCTGGTTACACGCTCTCCACCCTCTATATGTCCTGCTGCAGGATGGAGAAGACAGCTGTGAGAATCTGATAATATTTCTTGTACACATTCTTCTATCATTCAGTTTGGTCGGAGTGAGTTAGCAGCTTCCACACTGAGACATCTAGAGCACAAATTCATTGCTATGACCATTCGGATACTTGTGAGCAACATCACAGTATGAAAAATGTAATTGTAGTCACCCAGGTGCCAAATTTCAGCTGCTTATCCTGTACCACAGCTTTGTTTTTGACATTATTTCTCCCAGATATCTTTTTCTGACAAAGACAAGATCCTCTCTCTTAATAGACACTGCTGCAGGGATAAAGCACAGTCCCGCACCATCTTGGACTCTGTTCAGGTGGAGGGACTTAGGCAATACAAACAGGATTATAGTCACCATGTCTGCATAAGACTGAAAATGAGTCACAGAGAAGCACAGTTATGAAATGTCACACAAGGAAATTACAACACTACTACAATTTATTAAGTAGTGTATAGCAGGCGGATCTTGACACTCAAGTGTTTTTTCTTTTGGCACAATAGATAGACAACTATGACTATCCAGTGCCAGTACAGTTTCCTTCTAAAGTATTTATGTTTTTATAAGTAGCAGCTTGTTAAGGAAAGCATGATTTTCCAATCAAAGTTCGTTTTGTCTTATATGAGGATGAAAGGATTCCATATAATTAACATAACTTAACATTTAAGGCAAAGTTTTCAAATATTTTAACTAATGTATGTATGTTTTTAATACCTTGAAGACAAAGACAAATTCATTTATTAACATAGATTTTTTATTCCCACTTATTTTTTAATATATTTTGGCACCCACAGAAGTCTCATTAGATGTTTTTGTTTGTTTCGCTTTATCAAACAAATCTTCATGGTAAGAATATGAAAAATTATACATTGAGTCTTGTCACAATGAACTTCAAGATTATGATATATTGAAAGTTATATCATAATACCACAAACGTATAACTTAAAACATGACAACTAACTTAATGTATGGCAAAAAGTCATCCATGTCTGCAGCAAATCAGACTTTGAGGGCAATAATCAAACAACAACAACAACAACAACAACATCTATTCATGGATCCTGCAAATCAATCAAATCAATGTGCCTTCTACTTGCTAATTTTGTTCTTGCTCTCCATATCACCTTCAAACAGATTTTAACAGATTCTGTGTGGAACTAGACAGTATTTATGGACAGTATTTTTTCACAAATCTCCCTTTTCTTAATATATAGCAATGATCATTATCCAGACTGTTCTCTTCAACCCTCTGTCTCCTTGTATCGCTCTCTGTCTCATCTGTGTCTTTATTTGCTTGGGAACATGATTCTGTTTCTTTCTCTTGTACCGTCTTCACCTCTGAAGCTGTTTCATCTCCACTGTCACCTGTGATCTCCTGCTTGCTGTCTCTCTTAGTCATGTTTGTCTCCGTAACATTGGGTCTATCTTTCCACTCCACACTCTTGGTTTTCTCTTCCAGCACAGTTTGTTTTGATTGTGGGTGTTCGTTCCTAGTCAATCTTCTTTTCAAAGCGCTAAGTTTAAGGTTAAGTGTTTCTTTCACTTTGTTTTCCACGACCTCCTCATTTCTAGGCTCACACTGGGCCTCATCACTGTTTTTGACTGTCTCTTTCATTTGCTTGTCCTTTTCTTTTGCATCACTAATAGTGGCATCCAATGTGAGTTTAGAAGGGGAACATGTCTGGGAATAGCACACTTCTTCTAACTCCTGTACACTCTCAGCTTTCTTGCTTCCACTTTCATTTTTCACATCCTGCTTTTCATTTTTCTTTGTCCTGTCTGACTGTTTCTTCTTGCTGATGTCCTTGTTCTGCAAATCACACTCTTTGAGACACACATTTGGTTCATGAGCCCTGTCTTTCACACTGTTCTCCTGCATCTTCGTGTTTCTTTTTTCACCATCAGTCCCCTCTGTATCCCCTGTGTTAGTCTCTCTTACTTGCCTGCTTTCGTCTTCTGAATCAGACAAAGACATTGCCGTTTGGTCTTCATCCTCTGCCTCACTTTCCTCTGATAGCAGTTCGTCAGTGTCTGTGTCCTGCAGCGGAGGCATTTCATCCTCAGAGGTTGAATCCATGTCTGACTCAACAGCTTCTTCATTCAGAGCCTTCATCCTTGACTCCCTGACTTTGAATTGTACCTCCGTTGAGGGCAATCCAACATAGAATTTTTCAGCTGTGGCAGGGTCATGGCACATTGCCCTGGCAACTTGATCTCTCTCTTTTTCAGACAGGTATCGATCAGCCTTCAAACACAGACCACAATTGTAAGCTTATGCACCATTTATATAAAGTAAGACTCCAAAACTCTTGTGAGTTACTAACCTGGGTGGATACGCTTGATCGTATCAGGTTGAAAGAGACAGTTCCAGGCAGATTTGCATTCTTCCATGCACACTGAAAACAGGATCCAAGCCTCTTAATCTGCTCCCCGTTAGCAGTGTGGAACACAAAAGGACAGTCATTACAGTTAAGCGTTGTGTTGGAAATTTCCACCAGTTCATTGAGCCACTTATATTCTTCCATCTTGAGGGCAAATCGGGCATGGCCAAACACTCTGTCTGTTTTGTGCTTCCCAACCTAGAGAGAGATAGAGAATTAAAAATGTAAGTAGAAATACAGATTTTTGTAAATAAAACCATATATGTCTTGGAACTTACCCACACAACACGGCCTTTTTTACCCAGTGTGGCATCAAAAATGTCCTCTTTACAGATGTTCTTGAGAACAACTGGGCGATGTCCGGTGAGAATGGCTAGATATCCTGCCATGTAGCCCATCACGAGATGGTGATGGCTGATGCGACCCATTCGTTTTAATTTCTCTAGAACAGTAAACACAGAGTATATTTTATAATAAAAGAGCTGAGGTGATTAATTATTCAAGTTTTTGAGCTGTGTATGTGGCATCTTACTTAACAATCTGGGAATTTTCTTCATGGCCTTTTTCATAAAGGCTAATTCATCAGAAGCACTCACAGCATTTTCTGAAACATAATTAGAATTAATTTAGACTGGAACCAGTTAAAAAGGTACTTTTAAATTGCACACATACCATTTATTCAGAATTTTTCAACTCACTCAATCATGCTTAGTTAAAAAGAATTATCAGAAATGTAATCACCAGAGAAATTCCAAGCCTATAGTATCTTGAGATTACATATATTAGATTTTTAAATGGAAATAGTAGATTAATTGGTGGAATAGTTAGAAACTAAAATGTGAAATGATCATGACTTATTTTTCTTGTAAAATGAAAGGTGTAAAGATCTTTTATGAACAAGCTTGAAATATTGTTAATAAACGTTGCTTGAGATCAAGGCTTAAAAATGAACTGGGAAATCCATATTCATTACTCTGTCCCACAATTTCTATATTTCTATCATGCAAGTTAATCAAATACTCACTTGTCTTCTGTCGTCTGACCTTTTCTCGATGGACAGCCAGAACTCTGTACACTTCAGACTGCAACCTTTTTAGTTGATACAGTAGCGCAGATATTTCTTGGTCACTCAGTTTGCTGCGCATGATGTGAAAACTTCTGACATGTGTCAGGAAAGTGGACACACTGTTAAGCATGTTCTTTATGGATGTTGGTGCATAGCCTTCTTCTTCTAAGTGTTTGGGATACCTGTATTGAAATCCAGTGCAGGATTGTTTATCAAGCAACATTATTTAGACATAAAGTGAAGCTATTGTATTATTGACTTAAGTCAGCTTCTTATACTTACTCCCTTAGTTTCTGGATGTTGTACAGAAACCGTAGTGATGTTACTGCAGTGTTTACATTCTTTCTGGTTGTCAGCAAGAAGATCATGAAGCGCAGTACATGAGATTTTTGCAATTTCGCATTTTCTCTATCTGCTGAAGATGTTCGGGAGCCCAGCCTAAATTTATAGAAGTCATCAAGCACCTCCCCTGCAGAAACAGAACCATCACTTTGATCACACATTTATATATCCATGCACTAAAATAAACTGCCACCTTTCTACATGACTTGACCTTTTATAGTTTATTTTAGGTTAGCAGTCATCAGTCCAAATATTGATGAACCATTATCCAAAACTGGAATCCATAAATAAGAAAAGATATAGCTCCTACACTGTTTATCCATTATTTGACATAGTCTCTTAAAGTTGACACTAGATGCTTAAAAACACTCAATACTAATACTAATAATATGAACGTAAATATACAAGAAAAGGGCATGGTACAATTTGATCCACATCTTCTTTTCTAAATGCAATTTCAAGCCATAGGTTTTCACATTTAAATTTACCACAAAACTCACCACAAAATGTTCCTTCAAGTGGGAGATAGCTGTGGCCACCTTTTTTGGGAGTGCTCCATATAATTTCTTCTGTCTGGTTGTTCGGATCAGTCGTTTCAACGCAGGGGCTGGGGTTAAAGATAGATGCCTTTTCTGCCAGGACCTTTGTCATAGTTACTTCTAATCTCTCAACTCTCAGAGCTAAAGCGGCACAGCCCTTACAGCTTTTCCCCTCAGGTTGACTAAACTTTGGTTTTTTTGATGAGTTGTTGGAGGAAGCTGTTACCCATGCACGGAGAGCAGGGTTGATACTGTCCATCGATGTCCCGCTGGTATTTTGTGAAAAGCTGGTGGATGGCATCTCATCCAGTGGTCTTGGAGCTGTTGTTGGCTCCTCCTCAGTTGTTGCCTCCACCTCGATCACATCACTGTCTGTTATATTTGTTGTAATGTCATCTAGTTGGACAACTGCCTCATCCAAATTTGTTCCCACTTCTCCCTGCTTTTCTTCTTGAATTTCACCATCAGTATTCTGATCTATTTGTTTAAAACAGTGTACATGTACATGTATCACTCTTTAATGAACTCAATTCCACCAGACCAATACAATGACATTTGTTCCACATCAAGTTGTGGGGATGAACATACCATTTTTGTTAAACATTGGATCGATATCCAGAATGCACACAAGTGCAGGTGTAGGGTTTGATGCTCTTAATTCTGCAATTTTATTAACAATCAGCATCCGCTTGGACTGGAGCATTAATTGTTCAACCTCCTAAAAAGTGATAAAGATAGAAAATATGTTACTGTATCTAGTTAAAAATGGTTAAAATACATTTAATTGTACACAAATAACAACCCTTGTACACATATAGTTTAAACTTACCTGTGGGTTACACAAATGAAAGTTCATTAAATGCTTGTCCAGCCTCACTACATTCTTTTTGTCACATACAGGGCACTGGAGGCTTCCATTTACCCTTTAAAATAAATGCACATTGTGTTATTAACATGAATTCTAGACAATTAATCAATGTAAAATTTCTTGTGATTATGTTATTATGTAAAGGATGTGTACTGTATATGAAACTATACCTCCCAGCTCCATAGGCCAGAAGAAGTTTGCGTTCTTCCACATTAGAAACATGATGGGTAACGTTCAAATGTTGCCCGAGGTTCTGGGATTTCTTAAAGCATATGGCACAATATTTTTTATCCTGTTTAAATACAATAATGTTATGAGTAGGGAGGCCATTTTATTTAGAGAGGATTTGAAAAGGTTATATTACAAAATAGGTAGGTTGAACTGAACCCTTGTATGGTGTTGTATGGGGTCTGTGAGACCCATTTAATTTTCATTTGTTATCAGAAGAAAACACTGTCATTGATGCCACAGTGTTCCCACAAATAAAATGTAATTGTGTTAAATTAAAACATTCAAAATGCACCGGGTCCACCAGACCCACAAACACTGACTGAATAATAAAAATATGAACACCGCACATTGGTTAAGCAACCTTTCTATCAACGTGTTAATCAAGAAAAGAGTAAGATTGATAAAAAAGTCCATCTATGTAAACTTCTGTCAATCTACGTAAAACTTGCAACATCCAAATACTAATTTAGATTTAAGATTCAACACTGTAACAACCCTTATTGCCAGATTGAATTTGTTTTGACTTGTTACAGTTGTTCTCAACAAAGACAGAAAGAAAGGGAACCACAACCAGGAAAGATCCACACCAACACAAATACACAATAACATCAATACAATACAAGTACACTCTCAGGTATTTATATTCACGTATCACCTCCACCTCCTCCCTCTGAATAGAGAAAGGAGAAAGTCCTGCACCAGTCTAAAAAACTGTCCACTACTCCACAGTACTCTGTGACGTCTCCACCCTAATTACATCCTACAACTGCAGAGTCATCAGAGAACTTCTGTCGGAGGTCGTGGGGGTAGTGAACTGCAGGGGCTTCTGAGGCTCAACCTGGAATCCCCACAGTCTCCTGGCAGCTGGACTTGTGCTCGCAGTTTTTTGCCTCTTTTATATCCCCTTGTTGTCCTCTTTCTGATCTCCTCTGGGATGTTTAAAGTCCCGCCGTCCACCGTACAATCAGCTGATCCCGGGTGTAAACAAGAAGCAGTCTCCATGGTGATGGAGCAGCTGCTGTGCTCCGGTCTTACGGATGAGTGAATGTATGAATTCAAAGATGAAAGCGGAGATAAAAACTCTCTCGAACAACATGGTCTGAGAGGGTAGAACTTAATTTCCAAAACTGCTAACATATATACACAAAATACTGTAAATAAGAAAATAAAACGCAGAAAAGACGTCACAAAGAAGAGAACAACTGTAACCGGCCGAAGTTTGGGAACCGTCCGCGCGCTGCGCCTGCGCACCTCACTTTAGCTAAACATTCAAGTTTGAAATAACGAGATATTTCGTAACTATTAATGTTTACTTCTTCAAGACCATTATGTATTTATTTCAATGCAATTCAACCTCCAAGTCTAAATTTCGGTTTATCTAAAAAGCTAATCCTAACATTCAGCTAAACTGTAAAGGTTATACAACACCTAATGCTAGTTTAAACAATAAACTGTCATCGTCTACACAACTATTTTTTAAAGAAATAAACGTATATATACATATATAGATATATACAATATATATATATTATAGTTGGAAAATGGCAGCCACTCACCATGCTTCCAGCTTTCACTCTCTCCTCCATGCTTCCACTTCACTTTTGGATTAGGGCCACACCTCTTTCTAAACTCCATCTATATTCCAACTAACACATTTCTGTCTATATTCCAACTAACACATTTCTGTCTATATTCCAACTTATATATACAAATATTATTCCAACTTTCAAATTCCAGTTACGGTAATGTAGCCTACTTGTTCATTTGGTAAACAGAAGAATCTTCAGGTGACGATAGTAAGAGGTAGATAAAAAGTGCAACAAAACTTCTTACTTGAAGCTACAGATATATCAATTTGTGACTTAGCAAGTACAGTACAGTTTTTATTGAATCTTCAAATACAATTGCATTTCATCTTTACAGATTTTTATTATTAAGTGCTGTACAGTTTTTAAGTTTTTCATTTGCCTGCAAGCAAGCACAGTATCTTATTGGGAATAAAAATGCCTTGTTTTTTAACTGTGCATAGCTGTAGCTGAATAGTTAGGGTTACTACAACCACTTTGCACACTTAATAATCAAGCGCCATCTTATCTTAAAGTACTCATAGTTCCATATTTTACATGTGGTTCCTAGAGTTTCCAAATGTAGAATGGGAGGCAGAGCCTTTCACTATCAAGCCCCTCTCGTGTGGAACCAGCTCCCAGTTCAGGTTCGGGAGACAGACACCCTCTCTACATTTAAGACTAGACTTCAAACTCCTTTATTTCCTCCCTTTTGACACAAAATATTAGCAGAAAGAGGAAGTTTTACCTAACACAGGCAGAAGCAACCATACAGCTTATAATGAAATAAAAATGAACAAAAATAATACACAATGGATAGTGATACAACACCATTGTTGAAAAGCCATAAACCTAAGGTAAAAGTAAAAAAATCTTATGCTTAAGTAATGTTAATCTGTGTGATTTATCATAAGCAGCCAAATAATGGAATCCTTTTATGGTTTCGTTTGCAAAAGCTGACATCGCATATGTAATATTATCAATGTGATCAGCTACAAATACAACCCCATACCGTGGAAATAAACCAAAACCCAATTTTTCACCCAAGGAAACACAGCAGTGGTATGATTGAAGGTTCACAAAGTGCCATAATTTTATGTTGTAAACATGTTTCAAAGTATTTTTACTGGCACTAAGGCTAAATTCACTATTTTAAGGTTGACAAAACAACAACATCCTGACCAACCTGATTGCAAAAATAAGAATGCTTGAGCACCACAGAACCAGTACAAATTTCCAATAGGTGGTGTGCCCTTATATGCAGGAACATGGAGAGAACTATATACAGAGACAATCTGTCCATTCTTGAAAATTATGTTTGCTGGTCAAGAAGTTGACAAAGTTCTTTTGCTTATCAGACCAGCAACATGTTTCTCACATTTTGACAAAACCATAAATTGCCCAGTGCCAAATGAACATAAATACGTCGTGTGAGTAATGTTTGCCTCCTGGATAGGGGTTTCTACTTGATCAGCTTGAGTAGAATTCAGTGGGTGTGGTGCAGGCAACATGTGATCACAAAACCAATCTACACAAGACAGATAAATGTTGAAGCTGCTTTTTTTTCTTCATTGCTGGGGGAACTCATGGGGGTACTGATACACTAAGCTCCTCTCCTTTCTCCTCTATACATTCAAATTCTACCATTTCATGTCATTAACTTTGTGTCTTCTCTCTCCTGCAGTTGTGTTTCCTCCTCTCTGTACTTTTCTGCAGGTATCCTCGGCCTGGAGCTGTACATCTCCAGAATCCAGTTGACCAGCTCAATGTTTTTGCTGCTTGTTGTTATTTTTGTTGTCTGCTGTTCTTTTCTCTTTTCTCTTTCCACTCACCCCAACCGGTTAAGCCCACTATGAGCCTGGTTTTGCTGGAGGTTTTTTTCTCCAAAGGGAGTTTTTCCTCTCCACTGTTGCCTAAAGCTTGCTCAAATGGGATTGTTTGATTATTTTATATAATTTTTTTGTATAATTATAGTCTATACTGTAAGGTCTTGTAAACGCTGTAAGGTGCTTGAGATTAATGATGTGAATTGGCACTCTACACTGTTATCTCTCCTCTTTTGCTCTCCCCTCTCCTTTCTCTCTCTTTCCCTCTCCCTCTTTCCCTCTTCCTTTTTCACTGTGGAGCTACACGTCGTACCCTCTGCGCTCTGGACCTGTCTGACTTGCCCTGGAGCCCAACTTGTGGTTGGGGATCTTGTCGTTTGGATGCCCCCTGTGGTCTCTGCGGGGTACGTGTGGTGACTGGGGTTGGTTCTACTCTACCATAAAGACAGTCCAGGCCTCGGCAGATCTCGACAGCTGTTTCTCTGAGGTCTTGAATCAATGGCAGTTGCTCGATAGTCCAGGACTGGAATTTCCTAAAAACCTACCAAAGCTTCCAATAACTAGCTGGACTCTATAATAACTTAAAGACATCAACTATTATACTGGACTGCCTGCTGCCTAACAAAAAGTATGTAATCACCCATATGAGGATGGGTTCCCTGTTGAGTCTGGTTCCTCTCAAGGTTTCTTCCTGTTGCCTTCTCAGGAAGTTTTTCTTGCCATCGTCGCCCTCAGCTTGCTTATCAGGGACAATCTGATTATTATGATTCATACAATGTGTATGAATCACTGTTCATGTAAACTTCCATAGTTACTTTGGTTGTGTAAAGCTGCTTTGTGACAATATCAATTGTTAAAAAGCGCTATACACCTAAAATTTAATTGAACTACAGTGGTAGTACTTGTGGTGGTGCATGGTGTTCCAAAAGTTTGGAAATTTACATAAACAGGAGCAGTGAGATATTTGGTGTACACCTATTGTATTTGTTGCAAAGACAGCACAGCTTATGTTATAAGACAATCATGTCATTTATTAAAATTTTCATAAAACAAATCATAAATTAAAAATCATCTCTGATGACAGTGTCTAAACTCCAAAGTGTAGTTCTCAAATTGTCTTATTTGTCTTTAACATAGCAAAAAAACAAAAAAAAAAAAACAAAAAAAACGGTAGACATGATAAATGCTGACTCTATGTAAGGCATAATCATTCAATCAATTAAATTTTCTTTATCATTTGTGAACTGTGATGAACATTTTCAACTTCTGATTTAGCTTTTGCATAGTGGACGTTGATCCTAAATATATTTTTTATTCATTTAGCAAATTGTATAACAAGTAGCACAGAACAACAACCACCAGTAGGGCTACCCCCACATAGACAAAAAAGATGTTTTTTTTGCAACACTCGCTTGAGGTTCGACAGCACTGAAAAACAAGAAAACAATAAGTAATTTTCACTAGTTGTACACAGACAGTTTTTATGGTCTTATTTAAAATGGTCACTTACAGCTGCCTGTGCAACCAAAATGGCGGGTTGAGAGTTCTCTCTCTCACCAGGATAAGGAGGAGAAGGGCCATCATCATGGGGCTGTCAGGTAGAATATAAAGTTCTTCTTTTTAAACTTACACAAGAGATAGGCTGTTTCACTTCAAATTTCTTACAGGTGAATCAGGATTCCTAGGGTGATATCCGACTAGGATGAGATGCCTCTCGATGAATGCATTGGCCATTTCCATTACTGAAAAAGAGCAAATCACATTTGATTCAAAATTCGTAGTTAATGGTTTTTTATTTTATTTACAAATCTAATCATAAGAAGACAGCCTGTCCGTCATATGTCTCAAGCACACACCTGGGGTGGGTGATGGGATTTTAATCCCGAACCTTCTACATCTAAGACTAATGATCTACCCATTGAGCCACCAGGCCACTGCTATGGAATCTGGTATACGCCCATAATATGACTGCTTCCAAGTTCCAAGTGTCTTACATGCAGCGTCCACATTTATCTAGTTTTTTAATTCTAACCTACAGTGATATAAATTTACATATCCTGTACAATATTTGAAATATTCAAGTTTAAGTTTAGTTTAATAAATCGGTTTATAACATAAAAATGTTTTGGTAGTTTGGTTTAAGCAATGACATGGAGCAACAACTTACCACGCATCCTCCCTTCTCTGCAATGTGTTTCTTCAGTTCATTATCTTTCAGGAAGTGTGATGTCATATCCTCTTCCAAATGTCAGAATATGTTTAAATGAATATTCCATCTTCCCAACTTGCAACTATTCTTATTATCTGTACTACTGTTGTTTCAAAACTTGATTTCTATGGTGTATTATTGTTGTGTTATTACCACTAGAAAATTTTTTATATCAAAGTTTTTAGACATTTACAAAATATTTTTTGGTTTTCCAAAAGTGAGTTCAGTTTTGACTGACTAACTGCTAACTGACTGAATAATCTTTATTTACAAAGTTGGAAAATATATGAAAACTAAAGTTTTGGAAGTATTCCTAACCTAGTGAGAATTTTCCAGTATATCTTTAATTTCATTGTGATATTATTTATTCTTTGTATAATTTTAAAGAATTTTGTGATTCATATAAATTCATATTAACTGTAAGTGATACAGGAGATCCATAAAAAGTAATGCATAATCAATGTGAAAAGCCAAAAAGTGCACAGAATATCTGTACAATATCATAACATCTATTGCACAAGTTGAAAGTGTCAAGCTGGAAAATGGAAGCTACATTCATTTTAATAGGGCAAACCCAAACCATAACTATTTTCATGGACTCATGGTTTAATTCAATTCAATTCAATTCAGTTTTATTTGTATAGCGCCAATTTACAACAGAAGTTATCTTAAGGCACTTTACAGTGTTTAAGGTTTAAGACCTTACAGAAAATACAAAAAAAATATAGAGAAAATCCAACAATCCCATTTGAGCAAGATTTAGGCAACAGTGGAGAGGAAAAACTCCCTTTAGAGGAAGAAACCTCCAGCAGAACCAGGCACATAGTGGGCGGCCATCTGCCTCGACCGGTTGGGGTGAGTGGAAAGAGAAGAGAGAAAAGAACAGCAGGCAATAAAGACAACAACAAGCATTAAGAACATTTGGGCAGATGAACTGGATTCTGGAGATGTACAGCTCCGGGCCGAGGATACCTGCAGAAAAGTACAGAGAGAGGGAGAAAGTGAGGAGGAAACACAACTAAAAGAGAGAGAAGACACAAAGTTAATGACATGAAATGGTAGAATTAGAATGGATAGAGGAGAAAGGAGAGAGTAGAGGAGCTCAGTTTATCAGTAGAGGTCCCCCAGCAGACTAACCTATATCAGCATTACTAAGAGATGGTTCAGAGTCACCTGATCCATCTCTAACTATAAGATTTATAGAAAAGGAAAGTTTGAAGTCTAGTCTTAAATGTAGAGAGGGTTAGGGTTAGGGTCCCGAACCTGAACTGGGAGCTGGTTCCACAGGAGAGGGGCTTGGTAGCTAAATGCTCTGCCTCCCATTCTACATTTAGAAACTCTAGGAACCACAAGTAAACCTGCAGTCTGAGAACGGAGAGTTCTGCTTGGAAGATAAGGAACTATGAGGTCTTTAAGATAAGATGGAGCCTGATTATTAAGGGATTTATAAGTGAGGAGAAGAATTTTAAATTCAATTCTGGATTTTACAGGGAGCCAATGGAGAGAAGCTAACGTAGGAGAAATATGATCTCTCTTACTAATTCCAGTCAGAACTCTGGCTGCAGCATTTTGGATTAACTGGAGGCTTTTCAATGAGTTATTGGGACATCCCATTAATAAGGAATTACAAAAGTCCAGTCTGGAGGTAACAAATGCATGGACTAGTTTTTCAGCATCACTTTGGGACAGGATGCTCCTACTTTTAACTTTAATGTTTCTCAGGTGAAAAAAGGCAGTTCTAGAGATTTCTTATATGTATGAAGTGAAGGAGATATCCTGATCAAAGATAACTCAGAGATTTCTTACAGTATTACTTGAGGCCAGAACTAAGTCATCAATGGTGAGAATGTGATTAGACATAGTGTCTCTGAGATTTTTAGGCCCAAACAGTATAACATGGTTAGTTTAATCCTAACCCTTTTCCTAGCTACACAAGCACTTGCACCGTCCTCTGCCTGATAATACCCACCACTTAACCTGCCATATTATGATACTACCATTTTGGGAAAATGTACACACACAGAATACATTAATTCACTTCAATTAAATTTTATTTGTAGAGCGCTTTTTACAATTGACATAGTCACAAAGCAGCTTTACACAACCAAAGAGCAGTACATGAACAGTGAATGTGTATGAATCATGAAATGAGATTGTCCCTGATGAGCAAGCTGAGGGCGACAGTGGCAAGGAAAAACTCCCTGAGAAGGCAACAGGAAGAAACCTTGAGAGGAACCAGACTCAACAGGGAACCCATCCTCATATGGGTGATTACATGCTGTGTAGGCAGCAGGCAGTCCAGTATAACAGTTAATGTCTTTAAGTTAATATGGAGTCCAGTTAGTTAATTGCAGGCAGACTTGTTCCATTCCTGGACTATCGAGCGTAGAGTCGAGACCTCCGAGAAACAGCTGCCGACCTCCGCCGAGGCCAAGACCGACTTCATAGTAGTGTTTGACCAACTCCAGTCTCCAAACGCATCCCATAGAGCAGACAGTGGATCCAGGCGACGAGATCTCCAGCCAGAAGTTGGGCGTCAGGACGAGTCAGACAGGTCCAGAGGGCAGAGGGTGGAATGACGTGTAGCTTGACATCGAGACAGGAAGAGGGAAATAGAGAGGTAGAGATTAAAAAATTATTATACACATATGTGATAATTCATGTACAGAAAGTATTTGGTCATTTTTTGCAATTCATAGTCATTCCCAAAATAACAGACACAAAAATTAAATTCAATTAAAGTGGTTCAACAGCTCATTAGGGTTCATCTCACCATCACTACTGTTAAGGCAGGTGTATCAAACTCAAATTCACAGTGGGCCAAAATTTGTAAAATTTTAGAAAAAATTAGTAAAAGTATCTGTAATTGTGCATGTTTTCACAACTCCTCAGATATGTAATGTTGAACCTTTTCATATCAAAACCAACATTTGCGTTAACATTGAATCTGGAGCAAGTAGAGCCTTAATATTATAAACAAATATGAAATTACATTTGAAATAGTACTCATCAGTGGTATTTTTATCTTATGATCTTCTATCTGGGATTTGTAGTATTAGCAGTGTATGTGCTATAATCTGGCAGACCAGATCTAATACACATTTGGTATGATCTTGCAGGCCACATATAATTACACCGTAGGCCAAATCGGGCCCATGAGTTTGACACCTCTGAGTTAAGGTGTCCTTGGACCCCGTAGTTGTTAAAAGCCATTTCCATAAATGTCTGTGAGACCCAATTCAATTGCTTACTAAAATCTTTTTCTTATCTTTCGGCTTTTTCCGAAAAAGGATGATTCGCCACAGCGAATCATCCTTTTTCACCTCACTCTATCATGGACATCTTCTACCCTCACACCAGCCAACCTCATGTCCTCTATTACAACATCCTTATATCTCCTCTTTGGTCGTCCTCTTGCCCTCCTGCCTGGCAGCTCCATCTCCAATATATTCACTATCCCTCCTCTGCACATGTCCAAACCATCTCAGTCTGGCCTCTCTGACTTTGTCGCTAACTCAGACAACGTGAGCCATCCCTCTGATGTCCTCGTTCCTTATTCTGTCTAACCTGGTCACTCCTAAGGAGAACCTCAACATCTTCATCTCTGCTACCTTCATCTCAGCCTCTTGTCTCTTTCTCACTGCTACCGTCTCTAACCCATAGAGCAGAGCTGGTCTCACCACTGTCTTGTACACCTTTCCTTTGAGTCTTGCTGACACTCTTCTGTCACACAACACTCCTGACACTTTCCTCCAACCACTCCATCCTGCCTGCACTCGCCTCTTCACCTCTTTTCCACACTCCCCATCACACTGAACTGTTGACCCCAATTGGTTCCTAAAATAATGCTGCAAAAAAGAAGAAGAATCTTTTCTCCCTTTCTGTGAACAACATAGTAAGGACACTATGATCAGGTGTGCACTGTATAACCCTTTTATATTACATTTACATGAGACTTGTTACAGGTAAAAACAAACAGTGTGTCATGGTATGTGCTGCCGGCTCCATGGGGGCCAAGAATCCAGTCCAGGTTCCGGTTACCAGTTAGAGCGTTAATAAGTCTGTGACACAATGCGAGGTCGAAAACCAGTCCACGGTTAGTCATAACATATATAAACGTTCCCATGCCAAAACACAGTCAAAGAAGCAGTAACTGTAATACGATCCGAGTCCAAAAACACAGAGATAGCCACAGAAAGCTAACAAAGCCAAAGGGAGTTGTCGGAGAAGAGAAGGGGGGAGAAGAAGAGGAGCAGTCCCAGTCTTCAGGGAAGAATAGGCAGAACAAAACTCACAGAACAGATGAGTGTCAGGCAGAGGCAGGATCCAAAACAGGGGAGTGTCACTGGACAGAGTTCACACGGAAAGTAATAAAGACCATCTGGTGGGGAAAAGGAACCACAGGACCTGCTAATAAAGGGAAGAAGAGACCAGGTGAGGGCAAAGGTCGGCTGGAGGTGTGGAGACCATGACACAGTGATAGTTTACAATTTGGAAGTAGGGTGACACATTTGGACATAAGCTGAAATTTGGAACAGGAAATTACATCACACTCTCTTCCTGGATTGAAGAAAGCAGAAACACACTGCACAGGGGAAGACAACACGAAAATGCATGGTAGGCGCTGTTGGCTAATAAAACTAACCTCTTTTATTATTAAATAAATACTATATAATAATATACTATTATTTTATTTTACTATGTTTAACATTTGGGCATTTAAATATGGCTAGAATGACCACATTTTTGTCTTTCATTGAAAGTTGAAATTCAACAAGTACATATATTGGAACTTGGAAACAGTCAAATAGATTAGATTTTGGTACATATAAACAAAATGGAATACTACTCTTAATTTTGCATTAGTGTTTTTTGCTTTTATTAAGCAATGGAAATGGACAACGTGAGGCGCCCAATCCGACCAGCCACACATCCAACAGTAAGTTTTTTAAGTGCAACAGTGTATTTCAATAAATAGTTTTCTGCTTCATATTCAATTGAAAACAACCATTGTGTAAGTTTAAGAAGAACAAGTTTATATTCTATCCGACAGGCTCATTATGATGTGGCACTGTCTTCTCCTGGTGATGCAGATAGAGAGGGAATCCTTCAACCAGCCATTGTCATTATAAACACCGGAGTAAGTAATAATCCTAAATTAGACAATAAATAAATTGCCTGTGTACAACTAGTAAACTTGTTGTTTTCTTGTTTTTCAGTTCTGCAATGACTCAGAGGAGTGTCAGGACAAGGCTTTCTTCTCTGCCTATATGATTGTGGTCCTAATTTGTGTTGCTGCTCTCTGCTACTTGCTCTACATGTTGTTCAGCTAAAGCTACAATGATTAATTGAAATGTTCCAAGTTATTGTAAAGTTCATTAAATATATTAAAAACTTAATTAGAGTTAGTATTCTCCCTACATGTGGTCAGCATTTATTTTGTGTGTGTGTGTGTGTGTGTGTGTGTGTGTGTGTGTGTGTGTGTGAGACAGTTGTCCTTAAGTGTTTCAGTGAAGGTGAAGGCCAGACTGACTTGCAAAAACATTTAGAATCTTTCTTTTTATCAGTGTATACATTCAGATATGGGAGACCTCAGCACTACCAATGCAATATAAGTGTATAAGGGGTTATACAGTACAGACTAGACTATGTCTTTACCATATCATACACAGAAAAAGAGAGAAGGCAGAAAATAACAGACTTAAAATTACACTACAAGTATTAAATATTATGTATATACATTATATAAAATGTTGAAATTGAAATAGCAAGTGTGCTTAATAAAGCTATACATAATAAACAGTGACTATGTGCACGGCTGAATAATGTCTTTAATTCTTAGCACAAATAGTATATGAATATTTATAATTTTAAATGTATTTAACCTTTGCTAACCGAGACATAAAGCAAATAGAGCAAAAAAACAATTATCAGTATGGCCCACACCATGAAAGCAATGATGAGAATCTTGTACTGATACTCTCTTGTGTGGTCACAGCACTGAAAAACAAGAAAACAAAAAGCTGTGTTAGCAGTTTGTACAAAAATCTTTAATTCATGGTATTATTTAGAATTATCATTGACTGGGACTGGTTGTGGATTAGGTGGAACCTCATATTGAGTCTGTCAGGAATAATATATAGTAGCTGTTGTTGAACTTACACAGTGATTGGTCTTGTTGTTCAAGTTGCACTTACTGTTGGATGTAACAGGAAACCTTTTAACTTGTAAAAACAGCCAATTTATTTATTGTCCAATTTAGGATCATCACTTACTGCTGAGTTTGGAACGACAATGGCTGGTTGGAGGGTCCCTTCTCTGTGTGCATCACCAGGAGAAGACGGGCGTGGTACATCATAATGAACCTGTCAAGTAGAATTTAAACTTGTCCTTCATAAACTTACACAATGATTGTTTTCAATTGAACATGAAGCAGAAAAATATTTATGCAAAATACACTTTTGAACATAAAATATCTTACTGTTGGATGTGGGGTTGGTTGGATTGGGCGCCTCACATTGTCCATTTCCATTGCTTAATAGTAGCAAATAACATTTATGCAAAATTAAGAGCAGTATTCAATTTTGTTTGTGTGTACCAAAATCTAATCTATTTGACTCTTTCCAAGTTCCAGGAGTTCATGTCGTCTACATTTATGTAATTGTTGAATTTCAACTTTCAATGAAAGACAAAAATGTGTTCATTCTAGCCATATTGTTATGCCCAAATGTTAAAAAAATAATAAAATAAAAGAATAGTATATTATTATAAAGTATTTTCTAATAATAAAAAAGGTTAATTTTATTAGCCAACGGCTGCTACCATGCATTTGAAAACAGAAATGTGCTTTTTACTTTGCAATATTTTCATGCCCAAATATTGAATATTGTAAAATACAATAATAGTATGTTATTACATAGTATAATACGATTTTGACAATAATAAAAATGTTTGTTTTAAACAATAGGTCTTACCATGCATTTCCATGTTGTCATCCGATGTGTTTCTGCAATTTTCAATCAGGAAGAGAGTGTGATGTCATATCCTGTTCCAAATTTCAGCTTGTGTCCAAATGTATCATCCTACTTCCAAATTGTAAACTATCACTGTGTCATGGTCTAGCAGTTTGTTTTTATCTGTAATATGGTCTATTTGCAGCTCCCATAGCACACTCTCTAAGGTACACATCAATCAAATACCGAAAATAAAAATATGTAAGGTGAAATCAATGTTTGCATTAATATTCACACACTTTAAAATGAAATACCTAATCCAACAGAGGTCTGGATATTTAGTGGTAGTAGCCCCAATAAACAGGGAATCTAACCAACTATGTCCAAATTCACATCTGCCCTCCACTTTTCAACCTCCAAGGTTAGAGCTATCTTTTAACATCCAAGGTTTAGGCTCATGTACTCCAAATTCCAAAGGATGTCTAAGAAATGACTTCCAGTTGCCAAAATTTAATGTGTGTGACCACATTCAATATCCAGTTTTATAAATGCTCCTAAAACAACTGCAAGTATTTGATGAGTTGTGTATTAGACCAGAAATCGTAGTCAAACATAAGTAATGATCATGATAAATGTCAAAGTTTGGTTTTGAGAATGTGTTGATAATGAAATTACTTTGTGAAAAGTGAAATTAGTCACATTGGAACACAGTTATGTGTTACACACAGATTACAAGGATTTGATTAGTAATGTATTCCAGATGGACCTTTACACTCGAGTTCCGTAGCAGAGTACAAACACAGCTATGATTGTACAGTTTCAGTACAGTATCAGTCCTGTTCCCCTCATCTGTTCTGCAGGTATTCCTATAGTACGTCTCAGTACTATACAGACGTACTGATGATGGCAGGTCAAACTCCATTCTCTGTTATGTGTTCTCTAGCAAGCCATCATTCAAGATTCAAGATTCAAGATTCAAAAAACTGATCCCAGAGGGAAATTGTTTTGCCTCATTACCATTGTTCTCAAAACAGACAGAAAGAAAAGGAACCACAACCAGGAAATATCCAACACCAACATAAATACACAAACATAAATACACATTAACATCAATACCGAAAAACTTAATATATAAACAGAATACGTAAATAGATAAATGAAATTGGGTCAATATATTCACAGCAAGTTTATGACAGTATCAATTCCCCCACCCCTTACAGAGGGGGGAGGAATTGTACAGATTGATTGCCACAGGTAGAAAGGACCTCCTGTGGCGCTCTGTGGAGCATTTAATGTTAATAAGTCTTTGGCTGAATGTGCTCCTTTGTCCAGCCAACACACTGTGCAGAGGGTGGGAGGGATTGTCCAAGATTGAGAGGAGTTTGGACAGCATCCTCCTCTCAGCTACAACATGTAGAGGGTCCAGCTCCACCCCCAGAACAGAGCCAGCCCTCCTAATCAGTTTGTTTAGTCTGTTAATGTCTGCCACCTTCATGTTGCCGCCCCAGCAGACCACAGCATAAAAGATGACACTGGCCACCACAGACTCATAAAACATTCGCAGCATGGTGCTGCAGATGTTGAAGGACCTGAGTCTCCTCAGGAAGTACATCCGGCTCTGAGCCTTCCTGTACAATGCTGATGAGTTTTTGGTCCAGTCCAGTTTGTTGTCCAAGTACACTCCCAGGTATTTGTACTCGGACACGACCTCCACCTCCTCCCCCTGTATAGAGAGAGGGATGACAGGACTCCCAGATTTCCTGAAGTCCATCACCAGCTCCTTTGTTTTGTTGATGTTCAGTTGCAGATGGTTGAGTCCACACCAGTCAACAAAACTGTCCACCACTCCAAGGTACTCCGTGACATCTCCACTCTTAATACATCCTACAACTGCAGAGTCATCAGAGAACTTCTGAAGATGACAGGACTCTTGAGTTGTACCTGAAGTCTGAGGTGTACAGGGTGAAGAGGAATGGAGACAGAACTGTCCCTTGTGGAGCACCTGTGCTACAGATCACAGTGTCAGACACACAGTTCTGCAGGCGGACGTACTGTGGGCGGTTAGTGAGGTAGTCCATGATCCAGGAAATCAGGGGAGTGTTGACCTGCATGTTTTTTTATTTATCTCCCAGCAGTGCAGGCCGGATGGTGTTGAATGCACTGGAGAAATCAAAAAACATGATCCTCACTAAGCCCCCAGGCTTGTCCAGGTTGCTCTCCTTTAAAAAATCAGTTTAGTCCAGGACTTACCTCAATCAGTAAGTAATCTTTATTGTCTGGTCTGTCAGTTAAAGTAATCTCCTGACAGGCAGAAGACGAGCTTGGATGTTCTGCAGCTGTTAAAACGGCATACATTATCATAGAGAAATGTTAGCCTACTACCACAATTATAAACATTGAGTCTCATCTAATTCTCTCCCAAGATGTCTTATAATCCAAGTAGCTACATCAGTCTGATGACGCTACTTGGATAAGTAGCAAACTTCCAGATAGAAAAATGTGAACAGCCTTAGATGGAATTTGTCAGATTTACCTTGTCTTGATTTAAAGGACATGTATAATTATTCTTACCTGGCAGTCTGTCTGCAGCTGATGTCTCTCTCTCTCTTTGAATGCTGGTGAACAGTTGTTTGAGGTGCAGCATACTTCCTTAGACAGTCACAGCAACGAATGTTGGGTGCTGTGCCAATCCTGGCAAATAAAAATGGATTTTCCTCCTTGGCCAACCTGACTTAGTTTTTTGATCAGGAAATCAAGAGAGGATTTTGTGCGCTCAAAGAGAAAAATGGGCACTTTTCTTCCTGTCTTTCCATGTGTCATTATCTGTGTCAGCCTATTGCTCAGTTGTTTTTCCACAGGTGTCAGGGTCTCATAAATGTCTTCATTCACAGGGCCAGTGTCTGTTTTAAGATATGTCTCTAATGTTAAACGTGATGCTTCTCCTTTACGGTTCTAATTGAACACTATTATTTGGGCAAAAAGACTCTCACTCATCATTTTCTATGCTGCTGTGCTTGCATGCTTGCTTAATTCTGCTTTTGCCTCATTCTCAATTTTTCTCAAGTAGTTCTGCAGAGTAATAACATCCTCTGTCAAAGGTACACACTCCTGAATGTTCCACCCCTATTGCATAGCAATGTTGGTATGGCAAGTAGTCTTTTACAAAAAACTTCTTAGAGGGCTGTTTTCATGTCACTATCTCACCATCTCCTTCTTCTAAAATCTTAGGTTGCCAGTCACCCTCATTGCGAGGGGACTCTATTAGACGAATTAAAATTTTTTCCTTGGCCCAAATCAAGTTAATTCAGTACAATTTAAAAACCCTTGTTATGTAACATCAAACTTTCATACTGGTCGATTTCCTTAGAGGTTTTGCAGGTGCTGCCAATTTCTTTTGTCACATCTATGTAGAATGATAGAGACTAGAGTGTGCAAATAGATAAAAGAAACAATATACTTAATTGGAGGATTGAAAACATTTTAACACTTAACTGTCTTAGTTTTAAATTCATTTAAGCCTTTTTAAAGGATCCAAGTAAACCCTGTCTTCAAAAGACACCAGAGCAATTTCCTCTTCCGGATGCAGATAAAAGAAAAGAGAAAAATGTACTGCAATATCTATGAAGTCAGTAATGCAAAATAAGTCAAATCATACACAGTATAAAACAAATCACACTAACATACATGTGTTTCACTGGGTACGATTATGCAGTCAAGATTTTTCACAGAAAGTAGAAACAAGATGGTCTGGACCCCCCCAATTAACATTACTAGTGGCACTGTAGCAATCTGTTGAAAACATAAATGCCATGTTGTATACGGAAATGCAAAGCCTATTTTTCTAAGCCTGCACTCCAAGCATAATAGTTAACATAATAGTGGTTTGTACCATTGTGAATTATTTTTATTTGAATGCACTCGAAAAAAAAAATTCATCCAAGTTCATCCAAGCATGTTCATGTTTTAGGATAAAACTCTCTACTCTTCTTCAAGCTATCGCACCAACATTAATACCAACCATTACACAGATCATCAACACCTCTCTCACAACAGGCACCTTTCCCACCTCATTCAAGCAGGCCCAGATTACTCCACTGTTGAAGAAGCCTTCTCTGGATCCCTCCCTTGTGGAGAACTACAGACCGGTCTCTCTTCTTTCATTCCTGGCCAAGACTCTGAATGTGCAGCCTTCAATCAACTCTCTGACTTTCTTTCCCGGAACAACCTCCTTGATGTCAATCAGTCTGGCTTCAAGAGTGGTCACTCCACAGAGACGGCACTTCTGACTGTTGTGGAATCCCTACAGGTGGCAAAAGCTGCAGGTAAATCTTCTGTCCTTATTCTATTAGATCTATCTGCAGCCTTTGACACTGTGAACCATCAGATTCTCATGACTGCACTCTCAGACCTGGGCATCTCTTGGTCAGCTCTAGCCTGGCTTCGGTCATACTTGTCCGAACGAACCTTTAAGGTATCCTGGCAGGCGTGTCTCTGACTCTCATAACCTCTCCACCGGTGTACCGCAGGGCTCTGTCCTTGGTCCTCTTCTTTTTCAATCTATACATCTTCTCTAGGCTCTATCATCCATTCTCATGGCTTTTCTTATCACTGCTGTGCAGATGACACACAGCTCTTCATGTCTTTTCCGCCGGATGACGCAACTGTCTCATCCCGCATCTCTGCCTGTCTCTCTGACATCTCTGCCTGGATGAGAAAAGACACCTTCAACTCAACATACCCAAAACTGAACTACTAGTCTTCCCTGCCAGACCTTCAACTCAACACAACATCAGCATTGACATTGGATCTGCGGTGATTGTCCCTACTAAGTCAGCCAGAAACCTGGGGGTCATCATTGATGACCAGCTGACCTTCACGGAATACATCGCCACAGTCGCTAGGTCGTGTAGATATGCCCTCCACAATATCAGAAAGATCAGACCCTATCTGACAGAGTACACGACCCAACTCATTGTACAGGCGTTGATCTTATCTCGCCTGGATTACTGCAATGCACTACTGATGGTTTACCGGCATCCACGACCAAACCCCTCCAGATGATCCAAAATGCGGCAGCACGCCTCATTTTCAATCAACCAAAAAGGTCTCATGTCACACCGCTCTTCAGATCTTTGCACTGGCTTCCTGTGGCTGCAAGGATCAAGTTCAAAGTCTCTTGCCTACAGAGTGGTTAACTCCACAGCTCCATCTTATCTCAATTCAATCGTTCAGGTCTACATCCCCTCCCGTCCACTGCGCTCAACCAGGCAACGTCGTCTGGTGGTACCAGCACCACACAGTCGACACCAAGGAAAACTGTTCAGCTCAGTGATCCCACGATGGTGGAATGAGCTGCCTATCTCTGCACGCTCAGCCACCTCACTTGCAATCTTTAAAAAACTGCTGAAAACAGAACTCTTCCGCATTCCGCAATTCTTCCCTTTCATTCTCACATCTCTTGAAACAGTAACACTTTTTCGATAGCACTTTGCTTTGATGTTGTTTCTTCTTGACTTAGATTTTGTTTGCTTGCCTTGTTCCTCACTTGTAAGTCGCTTTGGATAAAAGCGTCTGCTAAATGACTAAATGTAAATGTAAATGTAAATGTAAATAAAAACCATTCCCTACTGGTGACAAAAGATCTGATTTCCTTTGTTGCCTTTGAATATGTAGACAGAAATCTGACCTCAGATCAGCATTCAAAGGCTAATTCAACCCACATCTACAGTTTAAACATAAAAAAAGTGGTCACAAAGCGTCCTGAAGCTGCTGCCATTCCATTTCCGATCTTCCCAAGTTTCAAAAAGATTCAGTAGCAAAAAGGAAATATTTGGTTACGTCTCATTACTTCACTTGAATTCCTCAGTCTTCCAAAAGAATCATCAACCTTTATTCCTTGTGTGGCACTTTTTCTTTCAGTCCTTGTATGATAAATGTTTAATCTGAAGTGAAGAGAATCCAAACACATACACCTCTAGGTCAGAGAAATACACAAACTGAATGCTGTAGCTAACATTAAAAAAAATAACCCTTTAATATCACAGACCTCTCATCTGCAGCCACCATTTCATAGTAGATATCAGCACTTCAGTTTCCAACACTCTGAACATTTTTCAACACTTCCTTTGTCCAAACTCTTCGTAGCTCATCTCTTCTGGAGTCCTACAACTGACCCATCTTCAGTCCTTTTATGATCATGATTTGGGGGTGGCTGTGGCTCAATAGGTAGAGTTGACTGCCAATCACAGGATTGGTGGTTGGATTCCCGGCTGCCACATCACATGCCAAAGTGTCCTTGGGCAAGATACTGAACCCCTAGTTGCCCCCGGTGAGTCAGATCAGCTGCATAGCAGCTCTGCCATCGGTGTGTGAATGAATGGGTGAATGAGATGCAGTGTAAAGCGCTTTGAGTACCAGCTAGGTAGAAAAGCGCTATATAAGTGCAGAACATTTACCATTTTATCATCAACCGCATCCTGTGGCCACAGTAACCCCTCCCACCTCAGTCTGTACACGGTCAAACATTCAGTAGAGCTCATCCTCCTTTGAGTCCATAAATGGAAAACAATATCATGTGTTTTAGAATCCCTGAGCCCTCGATGAGATCAGGGGTCAAAGGTCAGTGACCTTGTTCTCCAGGGTGCCAGCGATCTGTTGGAGGCGGAGGGCGAGCTGTTTATTCTAGGCTGCTGGGTCTTTCCATTGGTGCTAATTTTAAAAACTTTGTATTCTACTCCTTTGGATTTTTAAGCTAAGGAGACAACAAAACTGTTGCTGTGATGTCATTGTGGTAAAATAAAGAAAGAAATAATCCAGCAGAAACCACAATAATCCTTCTTTTATTTTTCTCTAGGGTCTCATGGATTCCACAAACAGAATCAGAAGTTTTACAGAACACAATAATGTTTTGAAAATAAAATCAATTTCTCACCGCATCATAGTACTTGCTGGTACAGTTGATGTTAGGCCATCTGGGTGTTCAACTTGTCTGTGTGTTTCTACACAAGGGAAGTAAAAAATCCATATTAAAACATGAAATTTCAGTACCTCAAGTGCCTGAAATCTTTACTTAAGTACAAAATTTGGGAATGGTTACTTTCAAACCCCTAGTTTCATGATCATTTTATTGATTTCTCATACTCACACACACACACACACGCAGTTGGTGGCCCATACCCTGGATACGAGGTGTGTATTCATGTCCTGATCACTGACGGGAACCATCCATCTGATGCCCTTGTAGTAACTGTGGAAAACACACAAGGACAAGTAGATACTGTCAAAACACCTGATCAAGCCATTTACTAATTGATATCAAGCATTTACCCATTATTAAAAGATGCATAAATAAAAAATCATGTATAGCACAGCAGCAATAAAGCAGGATAACTGATCATTCTTTTACAACAACAAAGCAGATAACACTGCAGATATGCACTGTTGTTTGTATTGGTACTTTGCATTTTTATATTTGTCACTCATGCAGGTTTGCATCTGTGTATTTTGATATATTAGTGCTCTTCCGCTGTTGTGTGCACTCCAATGCATTCAATATGTAGCTATTGCTTTCAAGTAGAACCCTCAACGAACATGTAGCCCTATTCATGTGCACTCCCTTGTCCACCCTCTTATTGTATGTTGAAATCTCTTTTGCATTGAGCTGTTTGTTGCTGGGAGACTCCTACAGTTGAGCAGAGACAAAAAAAACCATCATTAACACCAGTGTGGTTTATTTTGCTATTACATGTTGTCGTTGACTTCCCATGTGGAGCATGGGAACATTTGTTTGCTCTTTATTTGCTGTGACTTGCTCTGCTGAGTTTGTGCTCTTACTTGGTGCCGGCGTCCATGAAGGTCTGAGAGATAACATGCAGTGAACCCTCCACCACCTCCATCACAACAACATCAAAGATGAAGTGGGGATTCCTTAGGATGTTCACCTAATACCGCAGAGGCAAGCTGTGGACGCAGAAACATTCGGATCGGTACACCTGCTGCCCAAAATGTTCTTCAAATATAGGAGAGGACACTGGGAGAGTGCGTTAGATCCTGCTGGGTCCTGTGCAGCAGGAGGAGACATCTCATGTGGCTTGATATTTCTCTGCACTTCAACTTTTGATCATTTCAGCCCAGAAGGTCTGAACTCAGGTCTGATTAAAAACAGCCAGGGCATCTAGCTAAAATATTTCTTCCAGTTTCTAATCCAACCAAAAAGAGAAGCTGCTTTTATCTATGTTTTTAAAAAAAAACACCTCGTAATCACTGTTAAGAGAACAATTCATTTCAGACTATTTCAGACATTTTAAGAACCTGCTGACACACAATTTCTCTTCCCCTCACTCATCCTTACATACTGTCATTTCTTTCTGCAGTCTCTTCTGTCCCGTTACCTCCTTAGGCCATAACCCTCGTCAATAATTCACCACAAATGAATACTGAATGTTTAATTGTTCAACTTGGTGGTGAGTGTGTATATTTGTGATGATTAACAGGGTGAGCTCAGGGCCTGTTTGAAAAATGAAAAGTTAGAAGAAAAAAAAATCTCTCCATCTGTACTAACCCTAACCCTCTCTTCTACTTCTGTACGCTGTTATTTATTTTCACAGGATTATCACTGCAAACAAACATTAAATCGCGATCAGATCAGAGGTGAAAATAACCTCTGAAACTGTGCTGCTGAGCCAAGAAAATCCCAATATGTTCATAGCACAGAAACACATTGAGAAAAATGGTACCTCATGATAGATTCATATTGTATCTCCTTGATTAGTTGACTAACAATTGGAATACTAATACTGATTACAGGATTTCAATGATAGCAATACTGTTTATTAAGGGTTAATTAGTTATGATATTCTTGGTTTATCTTCTTTATTACTAAGAATAATCTGCTGAGCTTTTGCCGGCTTCCTACGTGTACAAAAACTGCCCTTTTCTCACCTCCTGAGCATGAGTTTGGGGTTTTCGTTCTGCACATGTTCGTTCATCAGATCCAGCGGCAGCGTCCTTGTGATATCTGTGTAATACTCCAGTTTGCCGTGTAGCACCACCGTCAGCAGAGAGGTGAACAAAACCCTGGGAACTACATGACTGTGAATTTGAATTTGAATTTGAATTTGAATTTGAATTTGAATTTGAATTTGAATTTGAATTTGAATTTGAACGGGCGCTGAAGTCAATGAGTGTGGATGAACTGGAGGCACAAAACACATTGGGTGCTAACATTTAAAAAAATCACAAGCTGACATCTTAGCATCATCTATCACATTTAATAGCAGACAGAGGAGGGAGAAAGATGCATAAAAAGCTCCAAGTTAACGTTAATAAGAAGGTGGAGGTTCACTGTGCAGTAGGTTGGAGAACTGGTTGAGAGCTTGAAACACGATGCCCTTGCGTGCTTTTTCCTGCCTTTGAAGGCAGGAAAAAGTTTCGGTCGGAGTAGGTTTTGTAGTCCAGGAAGGGGATCTGGGCCTCATTTAAGTCGCTGGTGAGGTCCTCCATTTCAATCGTCAGATCTGATAGACAGAAAAATCACATTATCCGGGTGAGGTCGAACTTCAGTTAGCTGCCCATATTGGTCCGATATACCAATCAGAAGTGAGGTAGATCTAAATCTGACGTCTTGTCTCTATGAGACAAGACGCGCATGTTTTAACCGAACAAGATAGAAGTCTAGTTACCATGACTCCACTCCCAGATCATATAAAGCTATAGTATAAATGTAACCCTAGAGACAGCGGCATGTCTCCTGTGTCCTCACCTGATAGCTCCAGGGTTACCTGCTGTGCATCTCTGTACACTGGAAACCCCACATCAAACTCCGTAAATGCATGTCTGTGGTTGACATTTCTGTGGTCCACGTTCTCCAAATCAAAACACTTGTTCTACATGAACCTGAAATACGAGAGTGTCAGAAGTAACGATTGCTCTGCTTAATGGGCTTTAAGTCAAAGTCAACTGTGATATCAACAATGTTGGCCACTAATTTGTTTCATTAACTAAATACTTGCCTCTGTTCTCCAGCATCCAGCAGTGTGTTCATGTTAAACTCCCAGGTACTGGCTGGCTTCTGAACCTGTATTCCAAACCATTTACAGCATCAAACAATTGCTATTGACAGATCTCCAAATTAAAACACATAAATTAAAGTTACATATGATAAATTTGTAATCCAGGTTTGGTTTCACTCCATCCCTTGCCCTGAATTGGCTTGTTAGGTGAAACAAAGGATGGGGAGAATGTGATGCATGTAATAGTCACACCTCTGTGACGACTGCTGAGGTCACAGACACACTACAGTGCAGTTCATTATCATCTTAACTTTAAAACCACCTTCTCTGAGGTCATGGAGTCAGTAGTCAGTTAGACTCTTAAAGGTCCTTTTCCTGTCAGATGATGAACATTATCACATTTTTTTGACACAAATCTGATTCTATGTAAAGACAAAAACGAATTTCTCTAATGAATAATTGACATTTAGGACCAAGCTTAAAACTTTCCTTTTTTTTTTTATAAATCTTATAGTTAGAGATGGATTGGGTGACTCTGAACCATCTCTTAGTTATAATGCTATAGGTTAGTCTGCTGGGGGAACGCTACTGATACACTGAGCTCCTCTCCTCTCTCCTTTCTCCTCTATCCATTCTAATTCTACCATTTCATGTCATTAACTTTGTGTCTTCTCTCTCCTGTAGTTGTGTTTTCTCCTCTCTGTCTCCCTCTTTCTGTTCTCCTTTACAGGTGACCTCGGGCTTGGAGCTGTAATTCTCCAGAGTTCCCAGCGTTCTTGCTGCTTGTTTTTGTCTTTTGTTGCCTGCTGTTTTTTCTCTCTCCTCTTTCCAATCACCCCATCCGGTCAAGGCAGATGCCTGCCCACCCTGAGCCTGGTTCTGCTGGAGATTTCTTCCGCGGAGTTTTCCTCTCCTTTGTTGCCTAACAGTGGCTTGAATGGGATTGTTGGGCTTTCTATTTAATTCTTTATACATTTATTATTTGTAAGGTCTTAAATCTTAAACACTGTAAAGTGCCATGAGGTGACTTCTTTTATAATTTGCTGCTATACAAATAAATTTGAATTGAATTGAAATAAGTCATACTTTTAATACCTCTAATAAACATTTATAACCTACACAAGTGTGGTGCTGTCTCTCTGGTGTAGTCAATTGTGTTAAGTTCTGGTCAGAGCATATTAACTAAATAATGTCAGCGTGAAAAAAGTAAGAGTCTTTTAACTCCACCATTTTGCAGCAACCAGTGACTGATTCAAGAAAAAACCTTTACATGTAGTTCCTACGTTGTACAGACTAAACAAACGAGACCCTTGCTTCCAGTCTCCATGCTAAAGTAATTCTCTTCTGATGGTGGCATGAAAGCATCTGATTACTTTATCATTTAAACAGGAAGGTTTCACAGAAGAATAAATCTACAGTACAAAAAATGTGCTTACCGGAGTCTTTTGGGTTGACATCTGATAAAAGCACCATCTGATAAAAGCACCATCTTTAACATGTCCACACTGGTTCTGTGGTGAGTGAATAAACAGAGGTTACAACTAGACTCAAAATTGTTGATTTTAGCATGATTTTAAAAAAAAAACACTTGCTGTCAGAGAAGTGCTGGAGCTCTTTCAAAGTGACAACTTGGTCACCTCCCTGACTAAGGCCCTTATCTCTCAGTTTGGCCACGCGGCCCACACTAAGAAGAGACCTGGTGGGTCACAACTTCTTCCATCAGGGGTCACCACAGCGAATCATCCTTTTCCACCTCACTCTATGATGGGCATCTTCCACCCTAACACCAGCCAACCTCATGTCCTCTGTTATAACATCCATATATCTCCTCTTTGGTCGTCCTCTTGTCCTCCTGCCTGGCAGCTCCATCTCCAACATCCTTCTACCAATATATTCACTATCCCTCCTCTGAACATGTCCAAACCATCTCAGTCTGGCCTCTCTGACTTTGTCGCTAACACAGACAACGTGAGCCGTCCCTCTGATGTACTCGTTCCTTATTCTGTCTAACCTGGTCACTCCTAAGGAGGACCTCAACGTCTTCATCTCTGCTACCTCCATCTCAGCCTCTTGTCTCTTTTCTCACTGCTACCGTCTTTAACCCACAGAGCAGAGCTGGTCTTACCACTGTCTTGTACACCTTTCCTCTGAGTCTTGTTGACACTCTTCTGTCACACAACACTACTGACACTTCCCTCCACGTGCTCCAACCCGCCTGCCTTATGGATGATTCACATGGTTATTTTGGCAATTTTATGCCGGATGCTCTTCCTGACGCAACCCTCTCTACTTATCCGGGTTTGGGATCGGCACATAAGTCACTGGCTTGCAACCCCTGTGGATAGATTAGAGTAGGATATATATATATATATATAACTGACATTAGTCAAACCTGGTAAACTGAGGTGTTTTTACGGAACTTTATTAAATGGTTTTGTCAAAGAGACTTTTTCGGGGAAAAATAGATCCTGAATATCATGATGAAATGTTGTTCCTGCAACATAGGGAGAGCCTCTTGAATTCAGCGAAGACATGGTCCACCAAAGATATGGTCTAACAAAACTAAGCTGAAGCTGAGACAGGTTGTGCCATTAACGCTGTTTAATGTAAATAACTTGTAATATCTAATTTTTCTTTATTTTAATCTTTGAAAGGACGTGTATAAAAATTTCCCGCTTTCGTTTCTTCCTGCAGTGGAAACCGAACCTGCGACCTGTGAGTCTGTACATTCTGTGGGACAAACAATAATAATCGTTATCCTAAATCTTACTGTTAAATGTGTGTAAATACTGTACGTTTTCACTAGTTAAACTCACAAATACTGGAGAAAATAAAATAAAAAACTTAAAAGTCTGTAAATCACTGAAAGCATTTAGATTATACACTTTCAATAGTCATACATCATCTGTCTTAATAATAGAGACTTTGTGTCAAAGCAGAGCATCTTTCATGTAAAGTTGGATGATTACAGAAACATGGTGGATTATGGTTTAAATATAAAACACAAAACACACAGAGAAGTTATTATTAACACATTTAGTCAAATAAGTTATGGATATTAGACAGTTCTTTAAAATTTAAGACCAGCAGTTTTTAACACAATTTTACTGCCAGCAATAAAATATGCTCAGAGTGAATTAACAAGTTTTATTTAAAAGAAACTAATGACAAACATGATGATTAAAGAAAATTTTCAGGCTGTAAAAACTGCGTCCATATCTGGACTGTCATTAATGTCCAACTATAAAGATACTTTTTCTCAGTAAGACTGAAAACGTGTCCACAGCATGTTCTGGACAAGATCCAAGTTTAAACACACTTAAAATACCTCTTATATACAGTTATTATTATTATGATTAGTGTAAACTGGTGAGCCCAAACTACAACTGAGAAACCAACCGAGAATTGAAGTGGAACAAATTGTGTTGCTGAGTAACTATTGCTCTCATTATAAGTAATATAAGTCACAAGATTGGCCCCTTGAGGCTTTCACAGAACAATGCTTACATTTTTGTGTTTGCTTATTTGTTTTTTGTTTTTTTACAAGCAGTAAAGAGGAGATATGTGGATTTGTTAACAGAGGACATGAGGTTGGCTGGTGTTCGGGTAGACGATGCCCATGATAGAGTGAGGTGGAAAAGGATCATTTTCTGTGGCGACCCCTGATGTGCAGTGACCAGAGACATCATCACATTTCTATCTCAATCCTAAAAGCATCTATGAACTATTGTATATGGAAAAGCAGCATGATAGTAAACTGACAAACGGCAAACTGTGTATCCTTGTTTGTCTGACTTCATAGGTTCTGCTCATGCTGGGCATGTATGAAGCATGACTGGCTCTCCACAGCTCCTTATTGGTCTCAGATGGCATAGGCTTTGAGAAGCCCAGACCACTCCAAGCGGTCCACCCCTCTGTCACAACTAGATTCTTTAACATAGCTGTGTGAATACAGACACAGTACTGTGATGTACATACACACAAACAGAGGCAATACTATAATATATATTTGTAATTACTGATCCACCAAAGATCCCATTTTTCAAAGACACTTCAAGAGGGGACACATAAGCTGTCTTCACATATACACTATAAAATCAGAATAGAATTAGGTATAAGCAGACTTTTGCCTTCCAACATGCAGCCCACCTGGTTACTGCCTAAAGAGGTTCAGGGTTCATGTCTGAAATCAGCTACATGGCAATGGCTGATTAACTCACTGGCTGTTGTGACCTTTAGCTGTGTGTCTGTCATCACATAGGGAAAAATTATGATCTACATCCAGGTATCACTAATAGTATTTGATCAAACAAATGTCAATTTACCTTCAGTTGCCAATAGCTTTTTTGGTTATAGTTAATTGCCTGAAAATACAACCAACAGATGCATTCATTATTCCTTAACACAAACAAAACAGTGTATTTTGTGTTTATACCTGCATGTTTGCAAAGGAGAGTCTCCCCCTCTCTGCCCTCTCTGCCACTTGCTCATTACCTGGTGCCCTCTTATCTGCTACAGGGCTGACTGATGAGCTGGACTCCAAGTGAAGACGGTCAGGACTGGGGATTATATACAGGGATTATAGAGAGAGATCAATAGTGGGAGCACAGACAACTAGCTAAAAAGCATTCAGTACCAGCACGAGAAGTAAATAATTTCAAAGAAATGCTAAACAGTAACGAGAAGCTCCAAATCATATGTAGATTCTAACATACTGCAGATGGGAGTTCATCGGCGGAATGAAAAGGGGCTTCGGGGAATACCCACTTCCACAAAAGCATCAGAGCCTGAAGGAAACAAACAAATAGACATATCTGGATCACGAATTGTATATCTTTGTTGCTCATCAGTTCTACATATGCATGTGCTGTACAGTATATCTGAATTTACATCTGTCATCTTTAGAGAAGTACAGTGATTGTACATTGGTATATATGTGAATGAGTTTAATCTTAAACCAATTTATGTTTTTTTCCTATCATAGAAAAAGTATTAAAATAGTTGCACGGTATCCTTACCCAGTTTGCTCAGCCCCAGGCAAGCTGAGGCTGAAGTTTCCAGCAGAGAGATGTAGCATTTGAAGATGAGTGCTGGTGGATTTTGTTGATTTTGACAAACATCATTAGGTCGTTGCAGGTGTCAGTAGAATACAAAGGAGAGGGTTAGGGAGTCTGGAGGCTGAAGGAATTTGTTAAGGGAGAACAGTGTCTTGGAATGACCTTCACTGGAACAGAATATTTTGGAATAATAGTTAGATTTGGTTTTGGCAATGGAGTCCTTGTAATGTACAATATGAGATTTGTACATTTCTTTGTGAAAGGCCAGACGAGATTTCTTCTATAGTCGCTGGAGATGTCGACCTTTGGCTTTAATTGACCGGAGTTCAGGGGTTAACCAGGGGGCGGAGTGAGACACTGAGGCAAGAGAAGCGACAACTCCTAAGCAGTCGTTACAGGAGAAACTCCGTGAGGACGATGAACACCAAACAAGTGACCTGCAGGTGAGTCTGTGAGTTACTTGTCGGTGTCTCCGTCTCCCACTCCGTTTCTCGCCCATATCACAGCGGAGACGTTAGCCACGTGCTACTGTTTTTAGCTGCTTTTAGCCTGTGACCTGCCATCAATGCAGTAACGAACTATCTAGCTAACAAGGTTAACTAACTCACTGCCTCACTCTGTCTGAGTCATCAGTAGAAATTTGCTCTGCTACTGGTTGTTTAAGAAACGTGGTTTAGTAGGGTTTGTTTTTATACCACAGTAAACTCCGTGTCCTTTTGTAGAGGTGACCATATTAAAGCCATGGTTAAGGTGCTTCAACAGAGAGCCAATCACGGAGCAGGACGTTTTCTGTTGCCATGGTTATGAGTGTGCGTTTGTTGGAAGCTGCTGACATGACTTTAGGTGCATCAGGTGTAACAGGTATTGTGACGAGCCTCAGAGTGAACAACTCTTGTTATTTTTATAAGAACCAACATACAGTGACAACAGGTCTCAGCTCCCCCATTCAGTCACCCCCGAAGCACTAAATCTCCTGCCTGTTTCTCCCGGGTCCCCTCTCCCCCCGGAAGCACACCTGACATCATGCAACTATATACACTACAAAATAAAAGAACCAATTAAAAGAACCACATAACACATGACAGGAACTGGAACAGTCAAACACCAACAAAACAATGTGCCCCACCTCTGGGTCGCTACAATACGTTTCAGGTACTTCCTCCATGGCGTGTGCAGAGAGGGCAGCCGCTGCCTGTTCTCTCATGACCTAAACACCAGTAAACCCTCAACGATCTGCAAGTTCTACCAGAGAGGAGCGTGTGCCTACGGAGACTGTTGCAGGTAACACCTGACAGGTAACACTCATCTGACACTTACACAGTGGCTTTATCACTTCCTGTGTGCAGGTATGACCACATCAAACCATCCAGTGCAGCAGTGGGAGGAGCCTCAGAGGATCAGCCAGGTGTTGGAGGAGCTCAGGGTGGGCCTTCAGTCCGAGGTGGAGGGAAGAAGACGCTGGTTCTGAGAGACGGAAGTGAGTGATCACAGACTACAGTACATGCTCAGTGTGTTATAAATCACCTGTGGACCAGGTGAACTTCCTTTTGGGTTCCATAGAGAAAAGTGGTTCCACTGTCCCAGGACATTGGTTCCACTGTGAAAACGCAGATTGCAGTGTTCTGAAGAAACTTTTACTCCATTGGAAAGTTCCTGAACATCAGTTCCTAGGTATTACTTCCTTGGACATCTTCTTCTGCTAGGGTTTAGTTTGGAAGGACTGCCTCTTGTTGTGAGGTAGGGTGGTGTGTGGATTTCTGAAGCACCAACACTTCCCTTTGCTGCTCACCTGTTCCAGTAGCTTGTTCCACTCATGATCATCTGCCCACAGATGTAGGTTTGAGTGGTTTTAGTGGTACACTGGTAACCTCTCCTCCTGTCCATCTGTCTCTCAGCTCTGGGTGCTGACAGTGTGTTTGGGAGTCCAGCAGACAGTTTGGGGTCAGAGGTCGCAGCAGCAGCTCCTCATTCATATGTGGACGCCATCAGGACGGGCCTGGAGCCGTCAGTGCAATATCAAGGTTGGACTGAGAAAAAACTGGCTTCTGATTGGTTCATGGTTTGGGGAGATGACTAACAAATGTTAAACTATCAACGTCATATTTGTTTGGCTTTTGTGTTTACTTCTCTGTAGCCCCCCCTCTAATGGGTGGGGCCTATCAGGACCTCCCTCAGCTGTGTCCATATGCCGCCGCTGGACACTGTTACTATGAAGACAGCTGTATTTATCTCCATGGGGACCTGTGTGAGGTGTGTGGATTACAGGTGCTTCACCCCCACGACCCTGAGCAGAGGAGAGGGCATGAGAAGGTGTGCATTTGAATTTAATTTAATGAACTGAGGTCAAGTCAGGGAGTCGTCTTGATGGGATTTATTTTTATTTCTGAAATCTGTTTTTATAACAGTGAAAATAGTTTTTATTACGGAGGAAATGTGTAACAGTTTGAGGGAAAAAAGATTGATCAACGTGTGTGTCTGCAGATGTGTCTGCTGGCCTTTGAAGCTGACATGGAGAAAGCGTTTGCAGCCCAGCTCAGCCAGGACAAGGTGGGTTAAGTTTGTCCCTGATCTGGTGGTTGTTGTGGCAGTAACTGTCAAAACAGGCTCAGTTAACTGCAGCGACACCTCATTAACATGCTCCACAAGTTAAACCACAGAGCTTCCTCTTACCCTGAGCTTCCCAGGCTGAACCACTGAGACCTGCACAGAGTAATAAATGCAGCACAAAGAGGGGTCAGGACACAGCTACCTCACTTGGATTGTGTGTTTATCTACCCTCTGTCAGAAGCTACACAACCATCCATGCATCAGACTGCAGTATAAAATATTGTATACCACAGAATGTGACCTTCTTCTGTTTTGTGCACAGTTGGTCTGCCTGTTCCTGAGTACAGGTCTCATTGACCAGGATTTATGTTTGTCTGTTCAAGTCCTGTCTTCTGTGCTGTAGAGAGCTGTAAAAAAAGACCTTCTGTTGTTGTTCAGGTGTGTTCCATCTGTATGGAGGTGGTGGTGCTGAAGGCGAACCCGACTGACCGCAGGTTCGGCATTCTGTCCTCCTGCTGTCACACCTTCTGTCTGGCCTGTATCAGGCAGTGGCGCTGCACCAGAAACTTCAGTAACAAGATCATCAAGTAAGAGTCAGGGGGCCAAAAATGACTAAAACTAAAACATGCAGACGCACTTAAAATGTTTTAAGTTTCAATCTGATATTTAGAGCCACACGTACACCTGGTCCCGGTAAATCTAGGAGCTCGTGCACTGGCCTCGTTTTCACTGTACAACATGTTCAGGGCCACAGAAACAGGAACAAGCTGTCACAGGACGGTGTTACACACTTGGCATGTGCAAAGTGAAGTGTGAAATGAAAATAAAAGAATGGTTATAAACAGACAAACCAACTATAATAAATTAAATAAACCAGGTTTGAAGCTCAGCAGCACACACATTTTAATGAACAAACAGTGTCTTCCCGTAATATAAACTAAACGTATTACAATCACAGAACTTACTTAGCCTTCACCAGGGAAGCAGCTGTTCCAGGTCTTCTGAGTTTCAAATTTTTTCAGTGTTTCTCCCAGTTTATGTGTGAGAAAAGGCTTCTGCAGGGTTTTGGTTTTAGTCGTCTGGCACCAGGACCAGTTTGTTAGACGGGGTTTATGAGCTCACATTATTGTCTGAAAGTCAGGACAAGGTTAAGGTGAGGTCTGTGAATTTGGGACGGAGTCTGTGAGTCCACACAGTTTGGCCCGGGGTTCAGGGTCCATGAGATCAGGACCCAGTCTGTGAGGTAACAGGGTCTCTCTGTCTCAGATCGTGTCCAGAGTGTCGGGTCATCTCGGAGTTCGTCATCCCCTCAGTCTATTGGGTGGAAGACCAGGATGACAAGGACCACCTCATAGAACTCTTCAAATCTAGGGTCAGGTGAGCTACCTGTCTGTGTGCGAGCAGCCCCGTCCACCTGCAGCGCTCCAACCAATAGAATTGCAGTGGCTTTTCAAAACCGCTTGAACACTCTCATCTCATTGGTAGCTGTTTTTATCTGCTTCTTTCACTGAGTTCCACCACTGAGTTGCCTTGTTCCTCACTTGTAAATCGCTTTAGATGAAAGCGTCTGACAAATGATTAAACGTAAATGTCCTAAATAAATCTGGACAACATCACATTTAATTTTATGTTTTGTGTGCTTTGTTCAGGGTGAGTATCTGCACTGCATGCTGACCTGTACTTTTCTCACTGTGTCTGCAGTAAGAAGGCCTGTAAATACTTCGACCAGGGTCGAGGTATGTGTCTGTTCGGAGCAAAGTGTTTGTACCTTCACGCCTTCCCAGACGGAACCCAGCCAGAACCCGACCGGCCACAGAAACAGCTGGGCTCTGAGGGGAATGTGCGGGTCAGTATCTACATTATCTCCTGGTCTGGTCCCGGGTTTTGTGCTTTGTAAACTGTTTCTGTTTGTTTCTTTGTCCAGTTCATGAACAGCGAGGAACGTGAGCAGCGGGCCATCCCGTCCCTCGATGAGGACATCTCTGAGTTGAAGGAACTCTTCACGCAGATGTCTGGACCGAGCCACGAAGGGCCGGAGACCCCGTCTGCTGCAGACCAATAGACTTTGGTCTCCCTGGTAACTGGTGACAGGACGTTTGTGAAGAAGAAATCATGTGATTATTAAATCATGTGATCACTGCAACTCTTGTGTGTTTCAGTTTGAAAAATACTAACCTTCAATTTATTTTAAAATAAGTAAATACAGAGTCGTTTGTATTGTCAGCTGGTGCTGCTTTGTTCCGTTTTTTATTTATCCGTTATCAGACCACCAAACCAAAAATCTGCCTTAACGTGTGAGAATACCAGAAAATAGGAAACAAAAAAAGAAGTTGTTTATAGATTCCTTTTTAGAAACACACAGACGGAGATGTGCCAATTATTTCAATAAATCATTCGAATTATTAAACATTTATTTGATTAATCTGTTTCCTTTTATTAATCTCTTCATTTCATGGTCCATTCACTAAAACATTAAAAATTAGATTCATCAGTGTGTTACTGACAGACACTTGGATCACAGCTGCAGAAACATAAATATAGAGAAGTTGGTTCCCGTTTTACGTGGTCCACAGTCACTGTCCCTTACAGGTGAGGATGAAGAACAACCAACAGCAGGAAAGAAGAGGACTGTAGACAAACGTGGAAGAACACAGTTTATTTTAAGGAACCAGTTGTTTAAATCCCTCCTAAGTCTTTTCCTTTCAGTTAATTTACTGTGAATCGTGGACAAATGTGCAAACACTGTTTTAAATCCATGTTTACCGCCTGGCACTCATCTGCCTCCCTGCCTTTAATGGAGTTTGCTGCACGTGTCTGCACTTTACCTCCACGGGAAGATGATGATTTAGTTTCTGTTCTGTGAACTCTCCGGTTGACAGTTGAAAAGTAGAAACCACAGTCACTTCTATAAGGGTTAGTGTTAGTAATAGTCAATGCTGTGCTGTGTGAGATTTTCAGTGGCATTGAATTTCGGTGCAGCTCCTTTCAGTCTCGTCAGGAGAGGGAATTGGGACTGACACCTCCTCCACAAACAGACAGAACCAATCTAAAGAATTTTATTTTGAAAAATGAAATTATATTCTTAACGCACTGACGGCTTGTCGGCTCAGACAAACGCGGTTAAGCAGAGATAGTCCACGTTTGCAGATTACTAGACAAATATTTGAGCGATGAGAGGAGACACGCCTGTTGATGAGGCAGTATTTGTTGCCTTGGTGAACAACAGCTGACAGCAGGGGTGTGTGAATCAGATGTTACAGTAAAGTTTGTCTGAGCTCTGAGTCTGTTTGGGGACAGAAATGGGGGACGACCCCAGGTTCAGTTGGTGGTTGTCACCCCCCCCCCCCCCCCCCCCCCTCAGAGGTTTCTTTTCCTTACAAAATTAAAACAGATGTTTACAAAAATGAAAAGAAGTTAAAAAGGTTCACAGAGCCTCTGTTAGATCAGACGGTTACTGCCACTGCTGAAGTAGTATTTGGACCATACTGCACTGCAGGGAGTAGTACTTTATATTTATGTGTCTTGCCTTTAGAGAAGCTGCAGAGAAAACCAGGTTATCAACAGGTTCTGAATCCTGACTGGAACAGGTCCAGCAGATCCAAACCACAACAGGATTAGTTCTGTGCAGTGAGTTTTTATCTGCTGTGATTAAATGTGTGTAAATGAGTCTGACAGGTGTTTTTTACTGAACCCGTTCAAAGTTAGAGCTTTACTTTTCCTTTTACTGTGTCCTATTACGCTCTATGTGGTAAATCCAGCTTGGACAAGAGAGGTGGATTAAGACAATCAGAGAAAATCCCTGTGGCCAAAAATACTGTAACCACAGAAGAAGTGTGTGTGTGTTCTACTGTTAATAAACAGTTTGTCTAAATAATAATCATTATTAATCAGATTTTCATGTATTTTAATAAAAAGTATTTCTGATTTCAGTGTAATAAAATAAAAAATATTTTAGCTGTTACAGTATTCTGAGCAGTGAACCATCTGCTCTTTGTTAGGTTACTTTTATTTTGGAGTATGTGCATGTTTGTGATATAAAACCAGTTCCGTACTCACTATTTCTATTCTTCTTAGGAACATATGACACGAGAGTGTGTATGTCAGTGAAAGCAAATTTTGATGAGAGTCCCTCTCTTCGTGTTCAAATAGTGTTCAACATGATCAGTGTTAACATGTTTAAATAATGTTCAACATGATCAGTGTTAACATGTTCTTGTCCTGTTTAATGTCTCCTATCTTCTTTCATACTGAAGTTGCTCTTTTCTCCTACATTTCCTCTCTTTTGACTCAAAGTGTCAACACAAAAAGCAACTTCTACCTAATAAAAGAATAAGTAACCATACAGCTTATAATGAAATAAAAATGAACAAAAAAATATAAACATGAATGAGAAATAATACACATGGATAATAATACAATAGAATTATACAATAGAATGAACAAAAAATATAACTGAACAGAAAATAATACACAAAATATAGTGATACAATATAATGATCAAATTAACATAAACCCAAGGTAAAAAAACGTAGCATTCATTCCTCTACGTCACTTTCACTAAATGGGTTTCCCGTCAGTGTGGTCAAATAGTTGTCTCTTTTGTCCTAACAGATTCTTTCTATTTGGTGTTGTACTGTCACTTGTTCCTGGTGACATGGCTCTGTCACTTCTTCCCTCTGGTTTCCTGATTTCATCTCTCAATGCAACATTTGGTGCAGATGTTAAGTAGTTGCTGTCCTTTCCTTGATGGTCTTGTCGTTCCATTTGCATGATAGCCCCCATTGTTATCATACCGATGACGAAAACTGCTGTCACGATCCTCCAGCACAGCCTCCTTTCAGCTCCCAGCCACCATCGTGTTCGATGCATCGTTTGGAAATGGTTTGCAGTGAGATGCATGAATCCACCTATGTCTCTCTGCTACCCGGACCGCAGCTGGCGTGGTCAGCAACACTTGATATGGTGCTCTCCACTGAGGCTGGTGCCAGTGCTTCCTTCTCAGGTCTTTCATTAAAATTTCATTAAGATTTGATCTTAGGAAATATAAGCTTTAGAGCACGGTTAAGCGCACAACAGTAGTTTACCGTGTCATCATCCATGCCTGCCAAAGTCACCCTATTTTGGGGAAACGGTGTATTAGTCATTCTCATAGGTCGACCAGTGAGTATTTCATATGGAGAGAGTCCTGTTGCTTTATGTGGACGACCCCTCATAAACATTAATGCCAAGGGTAAAACTTTAACCCACGACAAACTAGTTTCAGCCATCAGTTTTGTCAGTTTGGTTTTAAGAGTCTGATTTGCTCTTTCCACTGCACCACCACCGGCTGGATGGTAGGCACAGTGTGTTTTCAGATTTATCTTAAGACTTTCTGACAGGGTCTGTATGACATTATTTACAAAATGTGAGCCACTGTCACTGCTTAAACGTGAGGGTAGACCCCATCGAGGGATATACTCCCTAAGCAATGCCTTTGCTACTGAGATAGCTGATGCATTTTTACATGGAAAACATTCAATCCACTTTGAAAACATATCTATTATCACTAGGCAATATTTGTAGCCAGAACATGGTCTTAACTTATTGAAATCCATCATTAAATGCTCAAAAGGACCTTTGGATGTGCTGAAAAAGACATCCCTTTAGTTCTACAAATGTTGTTAGTAGCACAAATTACACATTTCCTACAAAAATTATCAGCAAAAACCGAAAAACCTGGTGCATACCACAGTCTATTTACAATATCCATCATCCCCCCTTTTGACACATGGTCAGGACCATGAGTCAACTTTGCTAAGAAAGGGAAAATGGATCTCGGTACTGGGAGACCCTGTGGATTCACCCAGACACCTGAGGAAATTTTTTTGCAACTCTTCCTTGTCCAAGAAGCTTGTTCGCCAGCATCAGTCCCTGCTTGCAACAAAGAGACATCATTAAGGGAAAAAACATCATCCTGGGCAGAAACGGGCATTTGCAGAATTGGGGAGACAAGAGAGAGTGATAGTGCTTTTGCATCTGCATCCGCCACATCATTTCCACGTGACACTGAATCTTTAGCATTTGTGTGAGCTTGACACTTACATACTGCTACTGATGCAGGAAGCAGTAATGCTTTCAAAGGGTTAATAATGAGAACCCTATGAGCAATAGGTTTACCTGTAGAAGTTAGAAAACCTTGATTTTTCCACAAAGCACAGAAGTTATGACACACATTAAAAGCATATTGTGAATCAGTGTAAACTGTGATGTTTTTTCCTGCTCCTAGAATAAAAGCACGGGTTAAAGCAAACAATTCTGCAGCTTGAGCAGACAAAGTAACAGGTAATCTGGCACTTTCAAGTACATCAATGTCGCTACAGATAGCATAAGAAACACAAGCCAACTGAAGGATTCCTCATTGCAGATCCATCTACAAAAACACACAGTCAGGATTACACAAATGTGTATCAAACAGCTTATCATATGGACCGAGCGGCTAGTTAGTGTAGTGGTAACATCATCGCCTCCCATGTGGGAGACTAGGGTTCAAATCCAGTAGGGGTCCTTAGGTGACCTCCTAAAACCTCCTCACGCTGCCCTGCTTACCCTTGTAACTTGTAAGTTGCTTTGGATAAAAGCGTCTGCTAAATGTAGGATGTGGACTTGATGTTATTTCCACAACTTCCAAGCATGAGTGTGGCTCTATATCTTCAGCTGTAGGGAGTAAAGTGGAAGGATTAAGAACAGTACACCTTTTAAGAGAGACATGGTTAGTAAGACATTTTGCCAATGCAATAGCCTAGCTGGTGAATGATGAGCTGTTTTTGCTTGAAGAATAAGGGAGTGCACTGCATGTGGAACATGAACTATGAGAGGACACATAGCAACAATGTCTGTTGTAGCCAAGACAGCTTCAGTAGCAGCTGCTACTGCTCTCAAACATGCAACCATTCCTCTCTCTGTAGTTGAGAGGCGTTTGGAATAATAACCCACAGGTCTCTGTTTGTCACCATGGAGCTGCGTAACAACTGCTGACATAAATCCATCACGTTCAGACACAAAAAGATTAAACGGTTTTGTATGGTCTGGAAGTCCTAAGCACGGTGTGCTAGCAAGAGCCTGTTTTAAAACAGTAAAAGCAGTCTCTGCTTCTGTAGTCCAAGTCAGAATGTCAGTCATGGCCATATGTTTTTACCCATGTGTGATGTCATACAGGGGTTAGGAGATCTCCGCATAACTTTGAATCCATGGACGGCAATAGCCTACTAGACCTAAAAAGGACATCATTTGTTTTTTATTTCACGGTTTTGGCACATCCAAAATTGCCTGGATGCGTTCAGGACCCAATTTGGGGCCCCCTGGAGTTATAGTATGGCCAAGGTAGCGCACAGATTGCAAGACAAATTGTAATTTGTCTTTCGAAACCTTGCGGCTGTTTTCTGCCAGAAAACAAATACAGTGTCAGTTTCACATGCATGCTTTGATGTTGAACATAGTAAGAGATCATCCACATAACTGATTAATGTACTCTTACATGGTGGCTCCCAGTGTGAGAGATTTTCTGCCACGACCATTTCAAACAAAGGTGGAAATGGAAGAAAATCCCTGGGCTAGTGGAGTCCAAGTATAACGTTTACCACTGAAAGTAAAAGCAAACCAGAATTGTGAATCAGGATGAACAGGACTACTAAAATATGCATTTGCCAAATCAATAACAGAAAAACCAACAGGCATTCCCTGGAACCTGACACATCAGTGTGGTTACATTCGGCACTTTTGGAGCTGGATGGTGAACTGCTTCATTTACAGCCCTAAGATCTTGAACTGGCCTCCAGCCCCTATTTGGTTTCTTTACAGACAAGATGGGAGTGTTGAATTGGAATGGGGACATTCCACTATAGCACCTTTATCTATCAGTGATTGGATGACAGGAGCAATGCCTTCAACAGCTTCAGGACTCAGTGGATTAGAATTTAATTAATTACTTTCCTCTGGTTTCATAGATAGTACAGATATATATCATCTGCATAACAATTGGAAATGTTTAGAGTTATAGAGTTTCCTAAGAATTTTAGAGATAAAGTGCAGATTGGATATTGGTCCAGTTTTGGATTCATTAAAACCCTTAAGTCCAGAGTAGGCTTTTTGAGTAGGGGCTTGACAACAGCAACCTTAAAAGCCTGTGGTACGTAGCCTATTTGTAAAGCTAGATTGAACTGATCTAGTATCAGTCTGATCAAAGGTAAGACATCTTTGAGGAGTCTAGTCGGGATGGGGTCTAAGAGACATGTTGAGAGATAAGACGTCTATGGGGAGGAAGCAGTCTAAGTACAAGAGTGGTCTTACAGATTAATCTTTGAGTTGTTGTACAATCCATGCCGTATGCAGGGCGGATCTGAACAATTTTTTAATTGAATCATTGCTGCTTAGAGTTGAGGGAATATTAGGCTCAACAGACTTATGACTCTTTGTCATCCTGGCTAAAGTGCTGAAAAGGAACCTGGGGTTGTTCTCTTTTGCCTCTATTAATGATGAGTAATATGAGGTTCTAGCTTTATGGAGGGCTTTTTTATGTATTATTAAACTATCTTGAGCTGATGGTTTAACAATGTGTAACTCAGTCACTTGCCATTTAAGTACTACAATGTGTTTTGTTGTTATTATTATCTATGCTGTACGTTATTCTTGTACTGTGTTTTGTGTATTGTCGTTGTGTACATTATGTTACTTGATGTTCAAATGTTTTTCTGTGTAATGGCTACAACACCAAAATTTTCCCTTGGGAATTAATAAAGTATCTATCTATCTATCTAGCTTTTTTTTTCAGAGAAGCAACAGTATCAAGAATTGTTCCAAGTGAAGCACCAGTACTATTAACAAGATAGTCCACTTGTGCTGGAGTAACATTGAAATAACTGCCTTCCTCTGTGTTGGTACATGGCTCTGAAATAAAAGATGGAATAAGTTCCTTAAATTTGTCAACAGCATTTTCACATAAACATCTACTGTAGTGAATCTTATCTGTAGGTTTAGTAAAGTGTGGTACTATAAATTCAAATGTAATTAAGAAATGGTCAGATAAAAGAGGGTTTTGGGGAAAAACTATTAACTGATCAATTTCAACACCGCATGTCAGAATAAGATCAAGAGTGTGGTTAAAACAGTGAGTGGGTTTATTTACATTTTGGGTAAAACCAATGGAGTCTCATAGTGAATTAAAGTCAGTGTTGAGAATGGATCAGCTGACTCTGAAACATCTTTTAGTTCTGCTGCTATAGGTTAGTCTGCTGGGGGACCTCTACTGATAAACTCAGCTCCTCTCTCCTATATCAATGATACTCCACCATTGCATGTCATTTCCTTTGTGTCTTCTCTCTCCTGTAGTTCAATTCAATTCAATTCAATTCAATTTTATTTGTAGAGCGCTTTTTACAATTGACATTGTCACAAAGCAGCTTTACACAACCAAAGAACAGTACATGAACAGTGAATTTCATTTGAAGCTCATGTAGATAATATCACCAGGACAGCTTTCTTTCACCTCAGAAATATTACCAAAATAAGGAATATTTTGTCACTAAATGATGCAGAAAAATTAGTCCATGCTTTCATCACCTCTAGGTTGGACTACTGTAATGCCTTACTGTCTGGTTGTTCAACCAGGTGCATAAACAAGCTTCAGTTAGTTCAGAATGCAGCAGCGAGAGTCCTCACTAGAACCAGAAGATATGAGCACATCACGCCCATCTTATCTACACTTCATTGGCTCCCCGTGAAATTTCGCATTGATTTTAAAATACTACTTTTGACATTTAAAGCATTAAATGGTCTTGCGCCACAGTATCTAAGGGAACTGCTAGTGTCTTATGATCCACCACGCCTACTTCGATCAGAGGATGCTGGCTACCTGTCAGTGCCTCGTATCCTAAAAACTACAGCTGGGGGCAGAGCTTTTTCTTACAAAGCCCCAAAGTTATGGAATAGCCTTCCAAATAGCGTTCTCAGACATAGTCTCAGTGTTTAAGTCTAGGCTGAAAACCTACCTATTTAGTCAAGCATTTGAGTAAATAGATTTGGGAAGGACTCATGGACGTAGAGCATTATGGTGAACTGGTATGTTTAGATGCTGTCTTCCCAACTCTCACTGATCAGGTTTGTTGATGGTGAAGTGATTGGTTGCTCTACATCCCAGTGAGCCCTCATCTCTGTGTTTCCTTCTGAACCCACCCTTTTAGTTAGGCTGTCATAATTAGTCCTGCCGGAGTCCCTGCTGCACTATACTAAATATACATTCACCTCAAACTTTATCTGACTGTGAATACAAATAACTGCAATCTCTCCTCTTCTCTCTCTTTCCCTCTCCCTCTCTCTTTTCCCTCTTCCTGTCTCTCTTTCGAGCTACACGTCATTCCACCCTTTGCCCTCTGGACCTGTCTGACTCGTCCTGACGCCCAACTTCTGGCTGGAGATCTCGTCGCCTGGATCCACCGTTTGCCCTATGGGATGCGTTTGGAGACTGGATTGGTCACAAGCTACTATGAAGTCGGTCCCGGCCTCGGCGGACGTCGGAAGCTGTTTCTTGGAGGTCTCGACTCAACGCTCGATAGTCAAGGAATGGAACAAGTCTGCCTGCAATAACTAACTGGACTCCATATTAACTTAAAAGACATTAACTGTTATACTGGACTGCCTGCTGCCTACACAGCATGTAATCACCCATATGAGGATGGGTTCCCTGTTGAGTCTGGTTCCTCTCAAGGTTTCTTCCTGTTGCCTTCTCAGGGAGTTTTTCCTTGCCACTGTCGCCCTCGGCTTGCTCATCAGGGACAATCTGATTATTATGATTCTTACAATTTCACTGTTCATGTACTGTTCTTTGGTTGTGTAAAGCTGCTTTGTGACAATGTCAATTGTAAAAAGCGCTCTACAAATAAAATTGAATTGAATTGAATTGAATTGAATGTGTTTAAATCATGAAATGAGATTGTCCCTGATGAGCAAGCCGAGGGCGACGGTGGCAAGGAAAAACTCCCTGAGAAGGCAACAGGAAGAAACCTTGAGAGGAACCAGACTCAACAGGGAACCCATCCTCATATGGGTGATTACATGCTATGTAGGCGGCAGGAGTAGTTGTGTTTCCTCCTCTCTGTCTCCCTCTCTCTGTACTTTTCTGCAGGTATCCTCAGCCTGAAGTTGTACATCTCCAGAATCCAGTTGACCTGCCCAATGTTCTTGATGCTTGTTGTTGTTTTTATTCCCTGCTGTTCTTTTCTCTCTTCTCTTTCCACTCACCCCAACCCAGGGGTGGGCAATTAATTTTTATCAGGGGCCGCATGAGAAGCCTGAATTGTGTCAGAGGGCCACCAACTTTCTTTCATTGTAAAATACTTAAATTAAATATTTTGAATACCTGGTAATGATAATCAGAAGAATAAAGCACTCTGTAAATATGTATATTAGGTTATGTGAAACTGTGGTCTATTGGTTAAATAAGAAAAACAATTATTGAACCAGTGCAATTTATTTTTTAACTTGTTAATCTCCACAAACAATAACTTGTAATGCTTTCCACCTCATGTTACCTCTTCAGTGAGAATAATCCAGTCTGTTCTGGGCTTGAACAAGGGCATTGAAATCTGGCGGAATGTCTGAAGTGGCTATGCGAAGGACAGCTGAGAGGTGGTCATCAGTCATAGAGGATCTGTGTTTGGATTTGTTGAACTTCATAACTGGGGATAACCTGGCGAACAGCATCACCTTCACTCACACACGTGTATACGCGAGTGAAGGTGCTACGTCTATGACGTGCATACGTAGCGACGTAACGCTTTTCAAAATAAAATTTTCTGCTGGTTCTGCTGGAGGTTTCTTCCTCTAAAGGGATTTTTTCCTCTCCACTGTTGCCTAAAACTTGCTCAAATGGGATTGTTGGGTTAATTTTTTGTATAATTATTTTCTGTAAGGTCTTAAACCTTAAACACTGTAAAGTGCCTTGAGATAACTTCTGTTGTAAATTGGCGCTATACAAATTAAACTGAATTGAATTGAATAAGCATAGACATAGTAGTGTAGACAGTAATAACATCAAAACACACTGTAGAACTTAAATTGAAAGTGACTTAGTTACTTATCGTATACTATCAGGGTGGACACTGACTCTCTGTCAGTGAATCATTGTACAGGCTGATGGCTAAAACTGCTCCGCTGTTTGACCAGTGGGCTGTGGAGAGAATGTGAGCTGTTCTCCATAATGTTCAGCAGTTTGTGCAGCATCCTCCTCTCCACAACCTGCTCTAAAGGTTCCAGAGAAGCCCCCAGCTCAGAGCCAGCTTTCCTGATCAGCTTATTCAGTTTCTTAGTGTGGCTGGCTCTGATGCTGCTGCCCCAGCAGACGACAGCAAAGAATATCGCACTGGCTACAATAGAATGGTAAAAGATCTGCAGCATCTTGTTGCCCACAGTAAAGAACCTGAGCTTCCTCAGGAAGTAGAGCCTACTCTGTCCCTTCCTGTATACAGCCTCTGTGTTGAACGTCCAGTCCAGTCTGTTGTCCAGGTGAACTCCAAGGTATTTGTACCTCTCCACCACCTCCACCTTCTCACCCAGAATGGACACAGTGTCAAAGCCAGTTTTCTTCCTCCTGAAGTCCACAACCATTTCCTTGGCCTTGCTTACATTCAAGGTCAGGTGGTTGTTCCCACACCACTTCACAAAGCCGTCCACCAGACCTCTGTACTCGGTCTCCTCCCCACCGCTGATACACCCAACCACTGCAGAGTCAAAGTCCCACAGTGCTGTTTGCTTTGTCCAGGTGTGAGAGAGCTTGCTGAAGCAGGAAGACAATAGCATCATCTGCTCCAACCCGGGAGATTGGTGAACTGCAGTGGGTTTGGTGATGTCTCGACCTGAGGTCTTAAATGGGTCAAGCCAGTCTCTCCAGGACCTTCCTGATATGTGAGGTGAGGGCGACTGGTCTGTAATCATTTAGAGTATTTTGTCATAACACAGGTAAACTCCCTGGGTAGATAATATGGACGCAGATTTACAGCTAACAGTTCTATAATTAACAGTTAGCATTGCAGCTGCTGATTGCTGATTGAAATTTTTGGAAGCATAGGTCCAGAAGATTATAATGTCTAAGTATTTACTGAGATACATTAGCAAGGAGCCTGCATGTGATCAATACTTGACTGTCAAATCAAATTAATTCAGTAAAATTTAAAAAACCTTTTAACAAATTTATTGTTATGTAACATCAAACTGAACATGTGGCCCCTGATCCTGGTGGACTGGTCATATTGGGCTCTGAGACTAGCAACTTTCTGCAACTTTTCTTATCAGACACACTGCTGTGTCTGATATGTGCTCCCAGTGGATAATATGACCAAAACAGAAGGCTGACTATTTCAAATTAAAAACTCTTTGCTGGCCACTTTTCTCTTTTTGGACCTTTTTTATATTTGTCTCTTCCTTTTTCAGTCTCACTGTCACTTCAATTTAGCAGTTTAATTTCAGGACTACAGCCCTACTCTTACACAATTACATTAAATATTCTTTCATGTGGACAAAAAAGTGAGGAGCATATACTATGCATATGTATTCATACAGAAATCATAGTCCAGGAAATGCACAACAATCTAGGCAACAGTCAAATATAGTAGCTAAAGCTATCATGATTTTATAACTGTAGTACCAAGTAGATTTAATTGTGTGTCATAAATAAATAACAGATTGTCGACATTTTTGGTATTACTGTACTGTGGTGTACTTGGGTTTAAAAATCTTTGATTAGTATGATTAATAGATCCTGGGAGATATAATTTCATGGTAGCATCCATGTATTATAAATTATTATTATAGTAAAATAGTAAAAATTAAGAACCAAATTTAGATTTAGAATTGCAATTTTAATGCAATTTGCAATATCTGTAACAGAGTAAAAGATAGCCGTGTTAAAACGAGTTAAAGTTTGTATTTATATTTAGTTATTTGTCAGACGCTTTATTCAAAGAAACTATCAAGTGAGGTACAAAGCAGGAGACTATCTAGGAGGAGAGGAAAATAAATCTGACATAAGGACTTCTGGGAAAAAAGTTTCCGTAAATGAGATGTGCTTTTTGTTTTAGATCGCGAGAGTTCAAAAGTTTAAAAATGAGTAATCTCCTCTTTCCAAATGTCACCGTCGCCCACAGAAATGCGTCCACATGTGCTCGGATATTTTACACCATAACAGAAAAAGGTTCGTGTCTAGGTGTCCTATTTATAACGGTCTGCGACGTCATTACCATCAGTTCTCCATCATGCCTCCACCTGGACTACAGGTGATGGTTTGATCGGCGAACTTTTATAAGTTACTTTTCAGCTCCTTTTATACAGACATCTCCGTGTCTCAACATTTGTTGCAGCCACAGCGAAACACAATCATCGATTATTATTATTATTATTATCCACTCTGACATAAGACACATGTTGAATTAACACTATGACAACACCTGGAACAATGTTGCGCTACTTCAGCCAGAGCGGATGTGTATTCTAAGTTTTGTGTGCAATTACACCTTTGCCTCCGATATGATTTGTTCTGACGCCGACTCTTCTCTTATACTATGGTGATATAAAATACTCAGACTTATTTTAGTGTTAATCTGTTGGCTGGAGCTAGCGAATATGTTTTGTCAAGTAGCTGCTCGTAAATAGGTCCGCAATAAGAAGCAGTACAAAATAAAAGCACCGCACCGGAAATTCATTAATTTCAAAGAAAGTCCAAGAGGTTCTTTAATCATTTGTGCTGCTGTTCCAATTATAACAGTTATATGTTGTGTAGTTAGTTAGTTAGTTTGTATTAGTTGGTGGTGAATTCAATTTTATTTGTATATTGCCAAATCACTTCACAGTATAAGGTTTACAACCTTACAAAATATATTTGTGTAAAGAATTATAACCCAAGAATCCCATTTAAGCAAGCTTTAGGCAACAGTGGGGAGGAAAAACTCCCTTAAGAGGAAGAAACCTCCACCAGAACCAGGCTCATAGCAATTATATATTCTCTGTTAAATGTAACTGGATAAGTAAAATTAATGAAAAGTGGAAGAGAGATTTGATGCCGGGTTTATAAAATATAGATGAATAAAGTAGAAGCTTTACTTAACATCAACATCAAATGTGACTGACTACAGGTGCATATTTACTAGGCACCGTTTTTCACACAGTTGTAATATTTTGACTATGAGAATAAAGATGTAGGATGTGTAAACTATATGCTGGTATTTTTGCATTGTTCTATTGTTCTATGTGACGTAGGCTGACCGAGTTTTTTCTGCTAGTTTGTGTTAAAATTGAGAGAATTCAAGTTTGCTATAATACAGCCACAAGGGGGCACAATCCAGTGTCATGTTGTTCCAGTTCCAAGTCTGGATGAAGGCAGAGGGTTGAGTCAGGAAGGGTATCAGACGTAAAATATTGGCACAACCAAACATGTCAATCATCAACAATCATCAAGTTGTTTTACTATAATAAATAGTACCAGCTAGGTAGAGAAGTGAAAGCAGCTGGTTAGTGTGAAAGCGACTGGTTAGTGTAGTGGCAACATCTTCATCATTTCCTTCCTTTTTAGTTTCCCATTTTTAGACACATGACCTCAATCACCACACCAGACATCTGACATGAATAGTCAATTCAATTCAATTCAGTTTTATTTGTAGAACTATTTTTTACTATTGAAATTGTCACAACTTCTCAAATTTTTTATTGAAAACGATAGGGACCTTTTTACTAAATGTTTGCAGACTCTTAATTTTAATGTATAAAGTCTTCACTATATTGATCCGATAATAATACATTTGGCAGAACATTGCTTCGGTGCAGTCAGCAGCACATATCAAATAGACAGATACTGTGTTGGGAAACTGAACTTGACTGAACCTGTTGTCTTAGGGGTCGATCCTTTTCCTGGAAAAATGACTCTTTTCAATATATTCCCCTTTCTGAAAGTGCTACAATTAATATGTAATTACCATAATAATTTATGGCAGATTTGATCTGACTCACCGGGGGCAACTTAGGGTTCTGTAACTTGCCTAAGGACACTGCTCTACCTATTGAGCCACAGCCACCCTAGTTTAGATATTTATAACTTCTGGCATACATAAAGAAAAAACAACATTCACAAATGTTTTATTACAAACTGAGCTGAAATGCCATTTCTAGGAGCCACATTTACAGAATTCAACATGAAACAGTACACTCCCTGAACAGGTTTTTAGTCACACACGTCAGAACAAGAACAAGTCATTCATATTTTAAAAAAATTAAAATGCTGACATGTCGTTTACATGTTGTAGTGAAGTCATGACTGTGATTTTGATGTTAATTGAAGTAAGCCTTGAATGCCTTGCAGAACATGTCCTGTAATGCAGTTGGCCCCATTTTAAAAAATATGTAAAACAAACATTTTCTTTTGAAATCTCCTGACCAAACAGATGGTCAGGTGGTCCTAATTCTTTTTAAGTACCTTACAAAACATACACCAGCTGCGAAACAGTGCCAATTACGCTTTTTTGGAAAGCTTCCACACAGAAAACGTGTCAAAACATGCAAATCAACCTCAAACGTAAAACACACATAAATGCAGCAACATATTCGTGTTATTAAACAAATTCATACATTAAAAAAGGTTTGGGCCTTCTGTGCAACGCCGGACACACTGACGTTTTGTGTACAGGGGGGTGTACGCACTGTCCACTTTGGGACAGAAGCGCTTGGTGTGAGATTTGCTTCCCGTGGCTCCACACAGGGGACACACGTACTTTTGTAGGTACGGGCATAAAATCTCTCCTCTGTTGTTCTTCAGCCAGTGGGATTCGTACACCAATTCAGACTCCCCGTTGTGTTTGCAAAAAGAGCAGAACATGCCCTCAGGTCGTAGAGGTAACTTGGGCTGCTCAGGTGTTTTGACACGAGTCCTCCCCTTGAGGCCTTTTGTCCCCCGAAAACCCTGCAGACTTGGCGAAGATGATTTCAAATCCATCAATTTTAGTGAAGCTGCGGTATCGTCTGGTTTGTCACACAAACCTTGGGTCAAGTGCTGATGAGCCGAAGGATTGGACGGTGCAGCTTTACCAGGGAGATCCGGCGCACAATCCTCCGCAAATCCGTCGCGAATTTCCATGGATACCCGAGTCTTGCAAAGGTCATCAGACTCCGAGACTGGCAGTGAAAAGTCAGTGGCTCTGTTCCAGCCCTGGATCTCTCTGATTGTGTCCGACAGCCTCATGTAATCTCTCCAGGGCTGGAAATCTTTGCTGTGGGATTCCATGACGAGTCTCGAAAGCATGTTGTTCATGGCAACCCTCTTAGTGAAAGTTGGACTTCTTGTTTGCCACATTTCGTTCATTTTACAGCAGGTGGCGCTGCAGCCCTCTAGTGGGTGATGTGAAAATGACCGTAGGTCTCAAACCCTATACACTGAAGACAACATGGTTTGTTCAGCTGACAAATTTTAACACACAAAATGCCACAAACAAATCAAACCATGTGAAACCTGCATCCTCCTTGATATTTGTTGATGTTTAACAGTGAGACACGGACGTGGTAGCTGTCACAGGACAAATGACCGAGAGACTGATCTGAAGTGCTGAGAACGGACGCACAGTTGAGTTAGTCGTGAACTAATCATTTCTGTTTCCTGTCCTGCTGACTGAGCTTATGCAGCTGCTGCCATGTGGTGAAGGAAAGTACATGAACTGGAAATGAACGAATCACTCACTGAGAGGACTCAAGTCAAATTCTCATCTGCTTTACAGAAGCTAAAAGAGTCTTATGTTGCCTGTTGCCTGTATAATGTGATTTTTTAAATAACTATTTAAATTCTATTATTGATATATTGTGTCAATATAAAAAGACTTCTCATGTCAACACCATGTAATCCATATTGTGCCAGCACTCCAACCCAAGATGAACTGCAAAGTGGTGTGTCCTCAACAATGGCAGATCATTTTTAAAGTCTGATCTGACTCACTGTGGGCAATTCGGGGTTCAGTGTCTTGCCTAAGGACACTTGCATGTGACGTGGCAGCCAGGAATTGAACCACCGATCCTATGACGAGCAGACAATTGCTCTACCTATTAAGCCAAAGCCAACCAAACTATGTCATTATTCAAACACTGTAACCACTTTGGCCAAGAGACAATGATGACTATGACGAGATTCTTTAAAAATATGTATATCAGAATTCAAGTTCATTATTTCAAATTTACAGGTATGCCTCTCGTGCAGTATGTAGGGCTTCTCAGAGCTGTGCTTCTGAGCTTTCCTATGTTAAAGGAGAGTTATAGCTCTGGGTTTGTAAGTATTCTTGTTTTCCTGAAAAGTATATGTTACATAATGTCCAAAAGACTGGTACTGAATTGCTCAATAATTACTTTTTCACAGGTTATCTTTTTGTCACCATGTGGCAACTACAAGTATCAGTGACACGAATTACACCATTAAAATTGTCATTTAATTCAATTCAATTTTATTTGTAGAGCGCTATTTACAATTGACAGTGTCAAAAACAGCTTTACACAACCAAAGAACAGCACATGAACAGAGAATGTGTAAGAATTATAATAATCAGATTGTCCCTGATGAGCAAGCCGAGGGAAACAGTGGCAAGGAAAAACTCCCTGAGAAGGCAACAGGAAGAAACCTTGAGAGGAACCAGACTCAACAGGGAACCCATCCTCATTTGGGAGATTTATGGTAAATGGTGAATGGTCTGCACTTATATAGCGCTTTTCTACCTTGCTGGTACTCCAAGCGCTTTACACTGCATCTCATTAACCCATTCACACACACAAGCACACACATTCACACACCGATGGCTGAGCTGCAGCTGACCTGACTCACCGGGGGCAACTAGGGGTTCAGTATCTTGCCCAAGGACACTTTGGCATGTGACGTGGCAGCCGGGAATCAAACCACCAATCCTGTGATTGGCAGTCAACTGCTCTACCTTTTGAGGTAGAGGTCCTATAGTAAAAGATGTGGTTTGGCAAAAATGAAATGGACTAAGGTGATCTCTTTATTCATCCTTTAAGAGGAGAGAGAAAGGAAAACAACAACAAGCAGCAAGAACACTGGACAGGTCAACTGGATTCTGGAGATGACAGGCCGAGGATACCTGCAGAAAAGTACAGAGAGAGGGAGACAGAGAGGAGGAAACAAAAGATATTTACATATTTTTTTAACCCTTATAACCCTAACCCTGAAACTAATACTTCTCGTGCTTTATGTTTTCAAATAAAATGGCTCTCATCTGTTCATCATAAACAAGGTTACTTGGGCTTATGCGGTGGTGAGGAGGAAAATTCAGAAGTAATTCAATGTTTTAAATGTGTTTTATGCTTCCCTGGATAAAGCTGATATGTATAGTTATTATTATAACTATGCATTTCAAGAATGTGAGTCTTATTAATTCTTCCAGGATCCACTTAGTCCAACGTGCACAATCATCTCAGCTGCAGTGACGGCCATTGAGTGACCGTGCTAAGGTCAACGTCCGGATGGACAGAAACAAAGGGATTCTGGACCATGGTGCACTGGACATTTCTCTGGCTATGGGTTTTGTATTATCCCTGTACCACGTCTACAACATAGCCTATCCAGGTCAACTGAAAAAGACATTTTGTTTTTTTTGCTCTGCAGCTTGGAACTGACTACAACTGTAGCAATAGCTGTGCCAAGAGTGGCAAATGCACTTGCACTAATGCATTGTAGTTTGCCAGCATAGTGCACTAACAACAGTGCAACACTGGACAAAAAGTTCCACATAAAACTCTTAATTTATATAAATGTAAAGCTGCAGTGACAAAGTGATTGATTTATCATTTTAATAATTAAATAGTTTGAACTTGTTTAAATAAACATGCTAAACATTTGCTGGTGAGAATTTGCTGCTTATGCAGTCAAGACAGGAAAGTTAAGGTATTGTTGTTTTTCTAAATCATAGAATTATGAAATGAGTAAATTCTACACTAGGATCCAGGATGGTGGGTTTTTTTTTCTCATAACATACTGGCATTTTAATAAAGCATTCATTGATTGTTGAAGATTTCATTATTATTGGGTAAATAACTAATATTTCATTCTTAGTAGTTAGGATTAGTGGTTTTAGGTTTTACATTGACTAGTATGGCAAAATTTGCAGCCAAACAGTAGTGAGATCAACAAAGAGTCACAAACTGTCTTTTTGAGGTTTTAAACTTGGCCAAGAGAGATGTACACAAACAGCACACAAAACAATGTCAGTGTAGTTCTGAGTTTAACAGTCATATACATTCCTACATATAGGTTAACAATATCCCCGCCTACAACTCTCATCGGCTATATTCAATGACATGCACTTTTATTTAAGATTCAAAAAACTTTATTAATCCCAGAGGGAAATTGTTTTGCCTCACTACAGTTGTTCTCCACACAGACAGAAAGAAAAGGAACTACAACCAGGGAAGATCCAACACCAAAATAAATAAACAATAACATCAATAGAGAGAACTCAATATATCTACACAATATGTGAGTCAATAGTCACAGATAGAATGACAGCAATTATGTGAGAAATGTCAGTTCCCCCCACTACTTACAAAGGGGGTTGAGGAGGTAGGAGATATTTAATAAATATGTAATAATTATGGTATAGAACATATGCAATAGAACATTCCAGAACAAAGCCTGCTATCCTTCAAGGCGGAACATCACCCTCACTGCTGTATGAGTGGTCGGCAGAAGCTGGAATGGTCCAGCTTTGCAGAAAAATAAACCACAGGTCTTAACTGCCCACTGTGCTGTTATAAAATAACAGACACCTTGCATCCCTTGTTTTCATCTACAATTTGGATAAATGGCTGACTGGGACTGACCTTGCAACCACTGAACTTTGCCTGCCTCCCCGTGTCCTTCTGCGCTCTCTCTCTCTTCTCCTCCTTAGTTTTTCCTTTTTTTGGACGTGGCCAAAGACAACTTGAGGAAAACCTGGGCATTTCCTGATTCCTGGAGAAGTGAAATTAGAAGGCGTAGAGGTGGTGATAGAGGTTGTTTGAGGCAGTGGCGGGAAAGGCAGGAGTCCATGTGTGAGTCCAATTTCATTGCTGTGATGTGTGGGTAAAGAGAAAGCACTGCTATCTCTATTTTCCTTCTCATTGACATATGTGTTTGTAGATTCCTTGATCATAATCTTTTGCATTGTTTCTTCTCCCTACATTCTGCTTCCCTTTTCCACAAACTCAAACATTCTTCATGCTTTTCACATTCAATCAGTTATTTCATACTTACATACTTACCTTATTCTCTCTTATTTCCCTTTTTTTTTAGACGTTCTCCCTCTTTTTTAAACATTCTTCTAATTTCTTTGATTACTTTATACTTAATGAACCTTCCTCTGGGAACCAAACCAAACAGAAAGACAGTCAATATATTTCTCCCTGTATTCTCCCTTCCTCCTAACATCCACAGAGGCGGGTGCCTGTGGCTGAATAGGTAGAGCAGTTGACTGCCAATCACAGGATTGGTGGTTTGATTCCCGGCTGCCACGTCATATGCCTAAGTGTCCTTGGGCAAGATACTGGACCCCGCGTTGCCCCCGGTGAGTCAGGTCAGCTGCATAGAAGCTCTGCCATCGGTGTGTGAATGGGTGAATGAGACGCAGTGTAAAGCGCTTTGAGTACGAGCAAGGTAGAAAAGCGCTATATAAGTGCAGAACATTTACCATTTACAAAGGGACTGGGACAGCCGAACTATCACCATTCACCATTTCAACTTCAAAGCATATTGTTATCAATATGTAACAAAATTTTGACTTTTACAGTTTTCATGGGAATAATTCATAACTTGTTTACACAGTTTAGTGTACATTTGAAATAAGACTATCTATCTACTTCCTGTGTTTCTTGCCATTCTACTGCCTCTAAGACCTGTTTACAGTGTGCAGTGTTAGAAGGAAAAAAAAGGAAAAACTCTTCATTTATTGTGAAATAAGAAGGCATAGAGCAGCTCAGTTCTTCTTGAAAGTTTAACAAACCTGACTCAAAGTTTTACTTCTAAACTTTCAAAATATACAACTAAAAACCAACAAATATAATCTAGAAACAAAATTTTTACTCAAGGACGCTTTTTCTTCCCTTTTTGTCCAGAAGAGGGCCTGTAACTACACGTATCCAAGTAGAAAAGTCTATTGTCAATTTCATTATTTAAAGTTCTCACAATTTTCTGTGAGCCAAATATGTACATTAATTAATTCAAATTCAATTCTATTAAATGAAATCAACAAAGTCTTTTCCATCTATAATGACATTAAAAAAATAAAAAACACATCAATGCTAATGCAAATTCTTTATTCAAAACAAATGCAGTGTTTTTAACCCAAAACAAAGGAAACACTGGAACAGTGCAAAGCACTAGCCTTAATGGCAGTTCAATTTGATATAATGCATACAATGCATCCAGCATTTGAGGGACTGAGTAAAATATATGTTAATACAACGCATGATAAAAGTGTTTCAATCTGACAGAGTCTCCAGTGAACTAAACATGCAGTTGGCATTTTGATGCTATGTTCAGGGCTGCAAAAGACTTTTTCTCATGGCAATGCTGCTGATATAGGTGTCGTTATCATCTGAAGAAAATCAATTACAAGTTAAAAAAAAAACATGCTCTCTTTTTTTTCCTTTCTGTCCTTAGGAAAATAAATCCCCATCTCCATATCCACACTAAATTAAAAAAAGACAATGGTCCTCCACAGAAGCTTTTTAACAAAATCAGCTTCAGTATGGGTGAAAAAACTCAACTATCAGTAATGTAGCAAGCAGAACTTCATCCTTTTTGCTGCATTTTTTGTAAAAGGGTTAGGCTACACACTGCTCTTTGCTGAAAAAACTGAGGGTCACTGCATTCATGCAGATTGTTTATATATCTATTTTATGCCCAGGTGAAGCAAACAAGGTTTTATGTGGATTTGGACCTCTGCAAACTGCACACAAAAAGTAGCCTTAGAAACAACTGTAATAAATGAGCTATTTATTATCATTATAGATGTTCTGCTTTAGGTAGGAGATATTTTAATGGACTGAGCATGACGTGTCAGCAGGCTGGTAAAAGGTTGTTCTTGACACTTATGTACAGGTAGGCCTGGTAGTACGTGGACAGTGATTATTTGGTTGCTTTTTCATCATACCTTCAATCACATCCTGGTTCATTTATTTAAACCTAACAAAACCATCCGTATACTTCCAGGCCTAACTGCACTCACTCAAAACTGATCCTTTTCCATACAGTTTAGGAACAAATTGTGTGTCTGGGCCGGCCTCCATGTTTAGAGAGCAACATAAAGTCACACTTTGTGCTTCAGACCCACCCAGGGCCCTTTAACACCGGCATTTGCTGTTGCCTCTGTCCATATTTGCTAGAGGTGTGTATAGGGGCCTGTCTTTGTTTATGTTCATGGTATGGCACGCTGTAGATGTGACTGTCAGCCTCCAGTTTCTTCTGAGGCTGATGGGTGACCATGCCAACATCTCTGTGGGCTTCTCCCATCTTGGCCCTGGAGTTCTGCTGGCACACCGTCTGAGGACTAGTAAGATTATTGATGGGTAGCGGTTTGTCTTGGTACCCTGTAGAGAAAACTACAGGCTTAATGGCTATTTTGTAGCCTGGTGGAGTTGATGGTGCATTGCTTGAAAAATTGTAGCTGTTGTCATAATGTCTTCTTATAGCAGCCTCATCAAGACATTTTTTTCTCTGTGTTAGTCCATAGATCTTATTTTTGGGGAGCTGTGCCCTGCGGGTGCGTACAATATCGCAGATGGAGCCTATGCCCAGGTGAAGCATCTCCCATATGCTGAGTGCCAGGGAGAGCAGGGAGACTGCGTACATGATGATGAGAAAGATAGTTTTCTCAGTGGCTCGTGACACAAAGCAGTCCACAGTGTTTGGGCAGGGAAGGCCTGAGCACAGGTACTTTTCAGGAACTGAAAATCCATACAGTGCATACTGACCAAACAGGAAGGCTCCCTCAACACAGGAGCGGGCCAAGAGCTGAAAAACATAAATACGTATCAGTCCATCATCTTTAATGCGCTGGCGCCCATCATGCCGCACCTTGACCTTTGCTTGTCCAGTATCACTGCTTCCTTTTGGTGTTCCACCACCATCACTGTCCTTCTCTGCCATGTCATAAGTTATTGGGTCTTCCTCTTCATCATCCTCAGTTTCTTCAATTCCCCTACGCCGCTTTCTGCTTGCAAGACACTTCTTAGGTCTTCTCTTTGACAATCCACTCACACTGCCACTATCTGCCTTCTCCTCCGCCTGTGCAATCTTGTTGACAGCGTAACCCAGGTAAATGAGAGAGGGCGTGGCCACCAGAATGATCTGGAAGACCCAGAAACGAACGTGGGAGAGTGGAGCAAAGGCGTTGTAGCAGATGTTCCCACAGCCTGGCTGAATTGTGTTGCAGACAAAGTTGCTCTGCTCATCGTTGTAAATCGATTCACCTCCTACAGCTGTCAGCACAATACGGAAAACAATGAGGACAATGAGCCAGATTTTACCCACAAATGTGGAATGGTTATGGATTTCATCCAGCAGGCTAGTCAGGAAACTCCAACTCATGACAATGGCAGGAAAAGTACTGTGATATCCAACACAAACTTCTTGTTACTCCCCTGTGAAGAGAGAAGAACTTGTTAACCCTCTGCAACTAACCCTGCACTAGTATCTACGTTAAAACTCCTCGTAATAAAATATAACCACTTAAAGAAAAGCTAAATATTTGCACAGAACTTGATAGCAATTCCAATTTGTTTGTAATTGCTATTAATGTATTATTATTAGTTTACAGGCAAGTCTATCCTGCTTGTCTGTCTGTCCATGTGTCTCTTAGCTACACAAACATGCAAAATCAAAGAGTTTTTACACTACAAATAAAGACACCACTCATCCAGCTACTGTGCTGAAGTTGAAGCAGTGCAGTGCACTACTGCCAGGCACTTTGTCCTTACTGTACTTGGTTATCAAATAGTCTTCCTCCTCAACAACAACACATTTGCCTTTGATTCTTTTGCCCTAAAGCAGCTGTTTAAATGTACCCCTGGAATTACTTCACAAATGAAAGAGTAATGATGACAGCGTAATGTCTAACAGTAGTTGTGAATATTTTTAAAAAGTTAGACATGAAGCAGTGTGATTAAAATGTAGTTAAAACAATTAAGTGGGTTTTTTTAAAGCAGACTTACGTCTTTAATCTGGTTTTTAACTAATTTATTTAACATCTTGTGCATTTTTGAACCTGACCCACTGTTGATTTTTCCATATGTTGTTTCCAGTTTTACCCATTTCACTTCTTTTATCTGTTTCTGGTGTTTCCTTGACTCAAATGTATGTAGAAGAAGAACAGAAGTGAATCGAAACCAATCGCGCTAAAACACATTGTTTTAACAGCCCAACCAGAGTCGTGTTATGCTAATTAGCGTTAGCAAACGACGATGTGCTTCTAAGCACTTACTTCTAAATAAAGCTTTGGCTATAAACGCCTCTCACAGTGTCTATTCTACACTCCGAATCAAATCTTCCCTTTAACGCACTTGTGTTTCTTGTCGTCTGTGCTTCTCCTCACCTCAAGGCCCCACAGGAAATAATGGTCCTGGTTCAACTGGGGAGCAGCAAAGTCAGGACAGGTGTGTTCCCTGTGCTAAATGCCAAAGGCGCAATGTTCTGCGCTTTTCCATTGCGCTTCACACACACAGCAGAGCTGCTGCAGCTCACCTCACTCACCGGGGGCCACTTGTGCTTCAGTATCCCAGTGCCCAAGGACACTCTGCCATATGACGTGGCAGCTGGGAATTGAACCACCGATCCTATGATTGGCAGCAACCTATTGAGCCACAGCAACCCGTGTTTATGTCTGTTTTATAACTTGGCACAGTAGATATACAGTATACAGTACATGTATATAAGAATTATATAAGATAAAATGAATAAACGTATTAATGTCTTGTGAACATAATGAGACATCATTGTCCAGGTGTAATTGATGTCAAGGACACAGGTCAAGTTATAGAGATGTTCCACTTTTTGTTGTCCTATATCCACCACCGTTAGCTTTTGTTTCCATAAACTGATGAAAGATGAAGAAATTAGCACTGCATGCTACTACTTAAGTGCTCTGCATTAATCATATAATATAACTGTAGCATGAACGTTGTAATGTTATTTACATTAATGGGTGAGATTGTGTTAATTTTAGATACATTGACTCTGTTAACTACATTTACACACATACTGTGTCTGGGTGGGTAACACAAAGCCTAAGCAATATAAACCTTTTATGTGCCATGCTTCCTTGCACACATGCTCAAAAACTGTTGAAGGCAAAGTTATGATGCAAGGTGCCAGACCCACGGGGAGCAACTTGGGCTTCTGTTGTCTTGCTCAATGATACATGTGGAGCTGGCAGGAGCTGGAAATCAAACATCCTACCCCATGGTTGGTTCACCCTACCTCCTAAACTGCAGCTACTCAATATGGTAATTTCACATTGTATTTAACATATACATATATATATAAGCAAATGTTATTTTCATGTTTATTTATTTAAACATTGACATGTTTTAGAGTCCTTTTTATGGTTTAATGATGAAATAAGACACTTTTATTTGCAAAATAAGAGGTTAAACAGATAATAGAATATATTGCAAAGCATATCTTTTTTTTAGGATGGCTAGTAATGACAATAACATCTTGATGCCTGAACCATATTGACTTGACTTGCAGCATTGATTGGGATTATAATATATTCAACATATTATTGTCAAAGTACAGAATCTCTGCAGGAATGGTAAATGTCCTGCACTTATATAGCGCTTTTCCACCTAACTGGTACTCAGAGCGCTTAACAATGCGTCTCATTTACCCATTCGCACACACAAGCACACACACATATTCACACGCTGATGGCAGCGATTTTAAAGTTATATATGTGGCCGTATGGGATGCGTGTGGAGACTGGAGTTGCTCACATGCTACCATGAAGTCGGTCTTGGCCTCGGCAGACGTTGGAAGCCGTTTCTCGGAGGTCTCGACTCAATGCTTAATAGTCCAGGAATGGCACAAGTCTGCCTGCAATAACTAACTGGACTCCATATTAACTTAAAAGACATTAACTGTTATACTGGACTGTAGTGATAATTGTCCACTCGGCCTGCATAAACAACCAAATATTTTTTGGATGGGTTTATAGCCACACCCCAAGCAGAACTTGCAGGAGATCTCTAAGCTGTTTGCCATATATATTGAATATTGGTATGATAATGTCACAACTTTGAAACATTACACAGTCCTATTATCACTCCATTAAACTCCAAATTTCCATGAGATGTGGTTCATCCCTACTACACTCACAGCTTGAATACATGCCTATTCCACAAAATTAGGTCCAAGAAACTTCCTAGATTTGGTGTGGAAAACTTTTTTGTGCGGTCTTTCAAACCATAAATAGCCTCCTAATTCAGTCTAATAAAATACTGCCTGACTGCCTCGGCTCTGGGGGTTTTCGGCCTGAGCAGTGAGTCCCATGCGGAGGACCACATCATCATCATGTCAAGACCGCCGCTATAGACAAGCTGTTACAGCTCACTGACAATCAGATGCAGTGAGTGAAGCAAACAAATCCAGGTGTATTGCACACCTGTCAAGCCCAATATCCTGGTTTGCTGGGCTACAGCTATGGACACATGGAGAAAACAGGCGCTTGAGGCAGTAGAACTAAATGAAAAAGATGACTGGGCAAGGTTACGTGAAGCTCTCAAGCATGTTTATGAGCAAGAGACCTGTGCTGGTTCTTTGTGGCACAACCCACCACATTGGCCATTGTGGAAAACCTCAAATACCCAGGGAACCTTGTGGAGCTCGACTAGGTGCTGTTTGATAGCAGCATTGTTTTGAGTAACAAAGCTCTGAATAGGCTGGTGTAGGTGTTTGAGGATGAAGGCAAATGTTGGTTGTAACTGTTACCTTTGCTCAGACACCTCCTTCCTTTGTAAATCTAAAAGCATATTAAGTGTGAAAATTAGAGATTTGAGGTTTTAACCGAACAAGATAGAAGTCCAGTTACCATGACTCCACTCCCAGATCATATAAAGCTATAGTATAAATGTAACCCTAGAGACAGCGGCATGTCTCCTGTGTCCTCACCTGATAGCTCCAGGGTTGCCTGCTGTGCATCTCTGTACACTGGAAACCCCACATCAAACTCGGTAAATGCATGTCTGTGGTTGACATTTCCGTGGTCCACGTTCTCCAAATCAAAACACTTGTTCTACATGAACCTGAAACACGAGTGTCAGAAGTAACGATTGCTCTGCTTAATGGGCTTTAAGTCAAAGTCAACTGTGATATCAAAAATGTTGGCCACTATTTTGTTTCATTAACTAAATACTTGCCTCTGTTCTCCAGCATCCAGCAGTGTGTTCATGTTAAACTCCCAGGTACTGGCTGGCTTCTGAACCTGTATTCCAAACCATTTACAGCATCAAACAATTGCTATTGACAGATCTCCAAATTAAAACACATACATTAAAGTTACGTATGATAAATTTGTAATCCAGGTTTGGTTTCACTCCATCCCTTGCCCTGAATTGGCTTGTTAGGGGAAACAAAGGATGGGGAGGATGTGATGCATGTAATAGTCACACCTCTGTGACGACTGCTGAGGTCACAGACACACTACAGTGCAGTTCATTATCATCTTAACTTTAAAACCACCTTCTCTGAGGTCATGGAGTCAGTAGTCAGGTAGACTCTCAAAGATCCTTTTCCTGTCAGATGATGAACATTATCACATTTTTTTTGACACAAATCTGATTCTATGTAAAGACAAAAACGAATTTCTCTAATGAATAATTGACATTTAGGACCAAGCTTAAAACTTTCCTTTTTTTTTTTTTATAAATCTTATAGTTAGAGATGGATTGGGTGACTCTGAACCATCTCTTAGTTATAATGCTATAGGTTAGTCTGCTGGGGGAACGCTACTGATACACTGAGCTCCTCTCCTCTCTCCTTTCTCCTCTATCCATTCTAATTCTACCATTTCATGTCATTAACTTTGTGTCTTCTCTCTCCTGTAGTTGTGTTTTCTCCTCTCTGTCTCCCTCTTTCTGTTCTCCTTTACAGGTGACCTCGGGCTTGGAGCTGTAATTCTCCAGAGTTCCCAGCGTTCTTGCTGCTTGTTTTTGTCTTTTGTTGCCTGCTGTTTTTTCTCTCTCCTCTTTCCAATCACCCCATCCGGTCAAGGCAGATGCCTGCCCACCCTGAGCCTGGTTCTGCTGGAGATTTCTTCCGCGGAGTTTTCCTCTCCTTTGTTGCCTAACAGTGGCTTGAATGGGATTGTTGGGCTTTCTATTTAATTCTTTATACATTTATTATTTGTAAGGTCTTAAATCTTAAACACTGTAAAGTGCCATGAGGTGACTTCTTTTATAATTTGCTGCTATACAAATAAATTTGAATTGAATTGAAATAAGTCATACTTTTAATACCTCTAATAAACATTTATAACCTACACAAGTGTGGTGCTGTCTCTCTGGTGTAGTCAATTGTGTTAAGTTCTGGTCAGAGCATATTAACTAAATAATGTCAGCGTGAAAAAAGTAAATACTTCCTTTTAGCTCCACCATTTTGCAGCAACCAGTGACTGATTCAAGAACAAACCTTTACATGTAGTTCCTATGTTGTACAGACTAAACAAACGAGACCCTTGCTTCCAGTCTCCATGCTAAAGTAATTCTCTTCTGATGGTGGCATGAAAGCATCTGATTACTTTATCATTTAAACAGGAAGGTTTCACAGAAGAATAAATCTACAGTACAAAAAATGTGCTTACCGGAGTCTTTTGGGTTGACATCTGATAAAAGCACCATCTGATAAAAGCACCATCTTTAACATGTCCACAATGGTTCTGTGGAGAGTGAATAAACAGAGGTTACAACTAGACTCAAAATTGTTGATTTTAGCATGATTTAAAAAAAAAAAACACAACTTGGTCACCTCCCTGACTAAGGCCCTTATCTCTCGATCTCTCAGTTTGGCCAGGCGGCCCACACTAAGAAGAGTCCTGGTGGGTCCCAACTTCTTCCATTTAGGGATGATGTGATGGAGGCCACTATGCTCATTGGAACCTTCAATGCTTCCCACATCTGCACCTTGATACAATCCTTAAACTTGGTTTGTGCTCTGGCATGCAACTGTCAGTCCTTATAAAGACAGGTGTATGGCTGTTCAAATCACGTCCACGAGTCCCACTGGTGGACTCCAAATAAGTTGTAGAAACACCTCAAGGGTGATCAGTGGGAACAGGATGCACCAGAGCTCAATTTTGTGTGTCATAGCAAAGACTGAATACTTATCTATATATATATATATATATATATATATATATATATATATATATATATATTTATTTATTTATTTATTTTTTTTTTTTTTTTAAATAAATCTGCAAATATTTCAAACAAACTTCTTTCACATTGGGATTATGACATAGAGGAGTTAGGACAGCATCCTCCTCTCAGCTACGACATGTAGAGGGTCCAGATCAACCCCCAGAACAGAGCCAGCCCTCCCAATCAGTTTGTTCAGCCTGTTAGCCATCTTCATGGTGTTGTCAGCCAACTGGAAAGTAGGAGACTACTTCCTCTTCTCTTTTGGCTTTTCCCATCAGGGGTCGCCACAGCAAATCGTCGTTTCCCATTTAACTCTATCATGAACATCTTCCACCCTAACACTAGCCAACCTCATGTCCTCTGTTAACACGTCCATATATCTCCTCCTTGGTCGTCCTCTTGTCCTCCTGCCTGGCAGCTCCATCTCCAACATCCTTCTACCAATATACTCACTATCCCTCCTCTGAACATGTCCAAACCATCTCAGTCTGGCCTCTGTGACTTTGTCGCTAACACAGGCAATGTGAGCCGTCCCTCTGATGTACTCGTTCCTTATTCTGTCTAACCTGGTCACTCCTAAGGAGAACCTCAGCATCTTCATCTCTGCTACCTCCATCTCAGCCTCTTGTCTCTTTTCTCACTGCTACCGTCTCTAAACCATAGAGCAGAGCTGGTCTCACCACTGTCTTGTACACCTTTCCTTTGAGTCTTGCTGACACTCTTCTGTCACACAACACTACTGACACTTTCCTCCACGTGCTCCAACCCGCCTGCCTTATGGATGATTCACATGGTTATTTTGGCAATTTTATGCCGGATGCCCTTCCTGACACAACCCTCTCTACTTATCCGGGTTTGGGATCGGCACATAAGTCACTGGCTTGCAACCCCTGTGGCTAGGTTAGAGTAAGAGACTACAATTCAATATATATTTATATATAACTGACATTAGTCAAACCTGGTAAACTGAGGTGTTTTTACGGAACTTTATTAAATGGTTTTGTCAAAGAGACTTTTTCGGGGAAAAATAGATCCTGAATATCATGATGAAATGTTGTTCCTGCAACATAGGGAGAGCCTCTTGAATTCAGCGAAGACATGGTCCACCAAAGATATGGTCTAACAAAACTAAGCTGAAGCTGAGACAGGTTGTGCCATTAACGCTGTTTAATGTAAATAACTTGTAATATCTAATTTTTCTTTATTTTAATCTTTGAAAGGACCTGTATAAAAATTTCCCGCTTTCGTTTCAGTCTGTACATTCTGTGGGACAAACAATAATAATCGTTATCCTAAATCTTGTAAATACTGTACGTTTCCTCTAGTTAAAATCACAAATACTGGAGAAAATAAAATAAAAACTTAAAAGTCTGTAAATCACTGAAAGCATTTAGATTATACACTTTCAATAGTCATACATCATCTGTCTTAATAATAGAGACTTTGTGTCAAAGCAGAGCATTACATGCATGGTTGCATGTAAAGTTGGATGATTACAGAAACATGGTGGAATATGGTTTAAATATAAAACACAAAACACACAGAGAAGTTATTATTAACACATTTAGTCAAATAAGTTATGGATATTAGACAGTTCTTTAAAATTTAAGACCAGAAATAAAAGTTACAGCTGATTTTGCAGCAGTTTTTAACACAATTTTACTGCCAGTAATGAAATATGCTCAGAGTGCATTAACAAGTTTTATTTAAAAGAAACTAATGACAAACATGATGATTAAATGTTTTAAAAATTTTCAGGCTGTAAAAACTGCGTCCGTGTCTGGACTGTCATTAATGTCCAACTATAAAGATACTTTTTCTCAGTAAGAATGAAAACGTGTCCACAGCATGTTCTGGACAAGATCCGAGTTTAAACACACTTAAAATACCTCTTATATACAGTTATTATTATTATGATTAGTGTAAACTGGTGAGCCCAAACTACAACTGAGATACCAACTGAGAATTGAAGTGGAACAAATTGTGTTGCTGAGTAACCATTGCTCTCATTATAAGTAATATAAGTCACAAGATTGGCCCCTTGAGAACAGAACAATGCTTACATTTTTTTGTTTGCTTATTTATTTGTTTTTTTTACAAGCAGTAAAGAGGAGATATATGGATTTGTTAACAGAGGACATGAGGTTGGCTGGTGTTCGGGTAGAAGATAGAGATATGAGGTGGAAAAGGATAATTCTCTGTGGTGACCCCTGATGGGAAAAGCCGAAAGAGAAGAGGAAGATTGTAGTCTCATTCGTTCATTTGTTCAATTGTTAAAAGAGCTATACAAGTAAAATTGATTTGAACATTTCCATAATGTACAAAAACCAAAAACCCTTATATTGCCTTCATTATATAATTTAAAGCCATGAACAAACATTTCTTTGACAGTTTCTCCAAAAACTCTCGTGTTCTATAATGCTGTACTATAATACAATAACAATGGCATCAACAGATGCCACAATGAACAGAGCTTTAGCCACATGGCAATGTTTATACACTAATTGTGTAAATGTGAAAGTGACTTAGTTACGCATTGGTAAACTATCAGCATGGACACTGACTCTATGTCAGGGAATCATTGTACAGGCTGATGCCTGTTGGCACAAATGACTTCCTGAACCATTCCTTGTCACAGCGGAGCTGGAGAAGTCTCTAAGACTAAAACTGCCTTGTACCTCACTTGTAAGTCACTTTGTATAAAAACGTCTACTAAATGACTAAATGTAAATGTAATTCCTTTTGTATGCCTTTTCACACAGAAATGTTATATATTATGAAAACAGTGTACAAGGTTATGTAAAGACTTCAAAGAAAATAAAAACATAATTACCTGGTTGGTGTCAGCAGCCATGTCAGATTTTTAGTTAGCATAGTCTTTTTAACATGACAAACACAATGAGAATGACATCAGAAAATAGAATGTGGTAAATAGAAGTGGTTAAAAGAAAAAACATAATAAACAACACAACACGTTAAAGGGAATCTACACAAATCAAAAGGGGGCAACAGGTTATTCTGCTTCCTTCTTAAGTTATTATCAGAGAATGCTGTTAGTTACTGTGGGTGGTTAGTTACATTTTTCTCAAAATAAAAAAGGGCTCTAATTCACAGTGAATTAAACTAAACATATTAGTTCACAGTCTGTAATTTGTATTCAGTTACTCTTAAGAGAGAGATACCTCAGCAAACAAGTGATTTACTGGTAAATTGTTGGTATTCTAGCAAAATTTGACAATGCCAACAAATTGTTGCTGTTCAAAGCCACTGCACAAACAAACATACTAAACTGACGAGATTAGTTTCCTCTCGGGGCTCCTGACTGTACAGGGAAACTGTGTACGGTAGCTGCTGGTTCGAGACAAGAACAGTGGAGAACCCTGGAGAACATTTAAACATTTAACAAGGTGCTCTGAATGATTGCACTGCACCTTGATATAAAGTATTCAAAGAACTAATGTTCAGAAATGGGTCAAAATATCAGAAACACCTCTTAATGGAATGGACTCCAGTATGCCTTCACTAAGCACTATGACCTCAATAATAAACATATAGTAACACATAAATTAATACCTTTCTAGATTGTACAGATGTACATAATAATGTGGCAAATGAGTCTAGAGTCCTAAAAGCATCTATGAACTATTGTATATGGAAAAGCAGCATGGTAGTAAACTGACAAACGGCAAACTGTGAATCCTTGTTTGTCTGACTTCATAGGTTCTGCTCATGCTGGGCATGTATGAAGCATGACTGGCTCTCCACAGCTCCTTATTGGTCTCAGATGGCATAGGCTTTGAGAAGCCCAGACCACTCCAAGCGGTCCACCCCTCTGTCACAACTAGATTCTTTAACATAGCTATGTGAATACAGACACATTACTGTGATGTACATTCACACAAACAGAGGCAATACTATAATATATATTTGTAATTACTGATCCACCAAAGATCCCATTTTTCAAAGACACTTCAAGAGGGGACACATAAGCTGTCTTCACATATACACTATAAAATCAGAATAGAATTAGGTATAAGCAGACTTTTGCCTTCCAACATGCAGCCCACCTGCTTACTGCCTAAAGAGGTTCATGGTTCATGTCTGAAATCAGCTACATGGCAATGGCTGATTAACTCACTGGCTGTTGTGACCTTTAGCTGTGTGTCTGTCATCACATAGGGAAAAATTATGATCTACATCCAGGTATCACTAATAGTATTTGATCAAACAAATGTCAATTTACCTTCAGTTGCCAATAGCTTTTTTGGTTTATAGTTAATTGCCTGAAAAGACAACCAACAGATGCATTCATTATTCCTTAATACAAACAAAACAAAAGTGTATTTTGTGTTTATACCTGCATGTTTGCAAAGGAGAGTCTCCCCCTCTCTGCCCTCACTGCCACTTGCTCATTACCTGGTGCCCTCTTATCTGCTACAGGGCTGACTGATGAGCTGGACTCCAAGAGAAGACGGTCAGGACTGAGGCTGAAGTTTCCAGCACAACAGGACAAATAAGAGATGGGGATGGGCTGTTGGTAGCAGGATTCAAGGTTGCAGAGTTGGTACATGTTCACTGCATTCCTCTCCACACTCTTAACTGCCACAGACTGAAATACATTGATCAAAAAGGGTGATGTTAGGAAAAACCAAGAAATGACAGGTGGAGTGGAAAATGGGAAGTTAGTGAAAAAGAGTAGTGGGGTAGGGTCATGAGAAGGAAGCAGCAAGGTGGACGATGCTGGCACCAGATAGTAGGTGAAAGGGAAAAAGTAGAAGAGAAGAAGAGAACATTAAGGCTAGATTAGACAAACAATAAGGCAGTGTGAGAGAGAAGGAGACATGTTTGTTTGCTTGAGAAAGTGTTTCCTAATGAACTGCATGCATTTAACTCACATATGAGTGAAGAGAACAAGCAATATTAGTGAATGACTACTAATAAACAAAGAATTTAACATTTTTAAGGATTACAATCCTGATTGGTAATTTCTCTCATTTTTTTGTTGTGGTTATTTATTTCAAAAAATATTCACGTAATGTGCTATGGTAATGTATCATTTATTTTGACATCATGATGATGTGGAATTTGCTGGGCAGCAGTAGCTCAGGTGGTAGAGCAGTTGCCTACGAACCCCAGGGTGAATGGTTTGTGGTTCCTCCTGGCTACTTGCTGAGGCACCGCAACCCTGTAGTAGCACCGACACAGTCTTGAAGCCGTTCAACAGCAATTTCCCCAGGGGGATCAATAGTATTCATTATTATTATTATTGTTATTGATGAGCGAGAAATTCCTCCTATTGAACACTGGGTTATTGGTTTCTACAAGTAAGACCACAGCTGTGTTTTTCTGAGGACAAAAAGCTGTGACGTTTCTTTTTAAACTGTACAGTTTAGTCGAAACAGTTTAGTACATTCATCTTGTCCTTTTTATACTCTTTGGTTGGATTTGTGTAAAATGTACATGCATAAGAATCTTTTTAGTGCAACCAAAGTACTTTATTTGTATAATCTGTGTGCAGAAAACTGATGAGGTGACCAATTTAAATTGAAAAAGACTGAAGTTCTATATCCAAGCTAGTGATTCTGTGAGTTCGGAAATATATTGAGCTAAATATAACCTATTATTATTATTGATGCTAACATGCTCATGGTCTTCTCATGGAAACACTCAATATAGAGAATAAAAATTTGTGCCAACTGTGTTCCAAAAAATGTCCAGTTTTGAAACTTTTTCATTCAATTTTAATGTTTTTTTGTATACCCAACAAAAGTCATCTCAAGGTACCTTATATTATAAGATATAAGGTTTAAGACCTTATAGAGTGTAATTGTATAGAAAATTACAGGAAATCCAACAATCCCAATTCAGCAAATGTGGAGAGAAAAAGGAAGAAAGAGGAACAAACCTCCAGCAGAACCAGGCTCATAGTGGGCAGCCATCTGTCCTCGACCGGATGGGGTGAGTGGAAAGAGAAGAGAGAGAAAAGAACAGCAGACAACAAAAATAACAATAAGCACTAGAGAAAACTGAGCTGGTCAATGGGATTCAGGAGATATTCAGCTCTAAGGAGGAGGATACCTGCAGAAAGGTACAGACAGGAGGAAACACAACTACAGGAGAGAGAAGACACAAAGGTAATGATGTGCAATGGTGGCATTTGAATGGATAGAGGAGAAAGGAGAGAGGAGAGGAGCTCAGTGTATCAGTAGACTCATCTATATCAGCAGAACTAAGAGATGGTTCAGAGTCACCTGATCAGGCCTCATCCTGACTTCTCCTGAAGGAAGAGGGCCAGCAGAAGACTGAGAAACTGGACACATGTGAGTGAGGGGAAAAGGCCTTCAGAAAACATAATCTGGCCAGAGCAATAGCCCTATTTCCACAGCAACATCCAATCAGAGTGAAGTCTACATCTAAGGCCATTAAACTGTTATGATGTATAGATCTGTTCTAGTGTGGCTTATCTATGTTTTATAGCATTTACATGCCTCACATGCTACCAAGGCGGTAAGAGATCCAGACCTGGTAGTTTACTTACAGTAAACCTTGGATTTTGTAATCCACATGAGCCAACTTCAGTGATGAGATGAATATTACTTACATCAAGGGTTTTCTGAATTCAGCTCATTCCAGGTAAAGTTAGACACTGACAGTACAGTCTATGAAATACATCTAACCTAAGTCTAAAGTTTTGTGTGGTTTTAAAATGATTTTTCCCATTACGTTACATGGGCAATCTGATGATTCATTGAATCTGTGGAAGAGACGAAAAACTCAGAAGAAGATCCTGCAGCGCCCTCTACTGTACGAGCTGAGGACCAATTTGAAATAATGCATAATAAAAAATAAACAAGCTCCTCAAAGCTCAGTAAGGTCTGGGTGGATGCTTATAAAAGCCACTGCCTTCAGAATCTACACATTCATTTACAAATATAAGAAACAATACTCTTTATCCTCACTTTATCCAACAATTAAAGTTAAATTATATTATTATTATTATTATTATTATTATTAGGTCAGATGATAGAAATAATAGAAATGTTCAAGTACTGTGTTTTTGCATGGGTGCATTTGAAAAAGCAGAGATGAAGAGTTGGTTATGTGCTAGTGAGAAATCTTTGATTAGTACTAGGACAAGAGGCATGAGGCAAGGCACACTCAGTGCTGCCCGTAACTGCCCTTCATAATCTCTGAATGATACAACAGGTGAACATAACATGATGATGAACATGAATAAGAAAGGCAAATATCTGGAGACAAGTTAACAGTATGGACTTTATGATGTTAAATCTTCAACTTATTTTTAAACAACAGATGTTGGTCAGTCATAGAATCAATTAAAAAATGCTCTACAATAAAACATCTCAAGATCTAAGTAAATATCAAAATGATGTTATAAAAAAATATGTTATAACTGAGGATCACCTCACGGTGGTAGCATATTATGAATCCAAAATATATCTTTAAAGACAGGGGTCTCCAGTGAAGCTGGCTTCACACACACACACACACACACACAAACTGACCAGTGACTGAGTCACATCCCAGAGAGCTCTCCTGGCATTGGCATTTACTGAGGCATCCTTGGGCCCCAGAAACCAGACTCAGGCTGTGAAGGTCAGAAAATGTTGTGTACAGGACATTGTTGATGAAATATGTTAATGATGTGATCTCTGTATGTCCAGTCTGCGGGTCACAGCTGGCATCAGCGTGGCATGAACAGTGCATTACACAGCCTGGTCCATGATATTCTAGAGGGCACTCTATGCAAACAGACAGTCATGGTTTAGTAGTTCAAACTGTACTTGACAGACATGATTGAAACGCACCATTATGCAGAGGTTTCCTGTGAAGCCTGGCTTGAAGTCACAGCCTTCATTCTGCTTGTTGCAGGAGCCGTTCTCACAGCTAAGGCAGACAGAGCGGCAATTCAAGTCCCAAAAACCATTAGGGCTATCTGGGGAGTATCAAGTATTTGTTAGTAAATCAGATTAACGCAGCAGTAGGCCATAAAGCCATATATGTGTGAAAAACTTGGAGGAGAATGTAATACATAGGTTTCTGAATGTAGTAAATCTCATTTTGAGGAAGTAATGGACCAAGGATGGGGTTACTTCAGAGAAGCAAAACGAGAACATACACCACATTTGTTCAGTGGTCTAAAGATAATACTGATACTGGACTCTCATCATGTCTCATCACATTTCTTCCCCCTATATGCAACAAAACCATAATTACTATTAAAGCCCAATGTAGCAAAATAAGCATACTATTCTGACAAGATGGTCCTGTCTCTCCTGCAAGACAAAGGCACTGTCCAGTCACGGGATCACAAGGAGATCCTTCGCAGTCACAGGCCAGACGACAGTTTTCTCCATAGCTCCCAGTTTGGTAGGCCAAGCCTCACATGACAAAACGAAAAACAAAGACTGATGTAACACAATGATCCACAAGACAGCATTTCACAACATTGAACACAACTGCTTAAGGGATAAAACCACACAAATGAACTTTTAGGTAAACACAATCATTTTCAATTTGTTTATTCAGTCCTAGGTTTTGGACTGTGCATTAGTGCTGGCCTACTGTAACTCTGCTCCGTTAGACAACTCTGCTGTTTTTTTAGTCCACTCAACAGAGATGCAAAGTCATGATTTTTCCAGAAGCTCCAGATTAATAATCAGTATAACTGTAGTTTGCAAAACAGAGCCGAGTCGAAACACAAGGGTCACTATGCTGTGGTGACTCCACAACATATTTTTGGTTGTACAGTTCATGATAACAGGAACACCTACTGTGACCAGGTGAATTCAAGAGACAGCCTTATTTATCCCACCTACTAAATCCATTTAATGCATTTAAAGTAACAGAGAATTTTGGGAACTGAAAAAGATTGTGACAAAGATGGAGAAACTCAGAAATTCGGAGTGAGTTAGCAGCTTCCACACTGAGAAATCTAGAGCACAAATTCATTGCTATGATGGATGCTTGTGAGCAACATCACAGTATGAAAAATGTAATTGTAGTCACCCAGGTGCCAAATTTCAGCTGCTTATCCTGTACCACAGCTTTGTTTTTGACATTATTTCTCCCAGATATCTTTTTCTGACAAAGACAAGATCCTCTTTCTTAATAGACACTGCTGCAGGGATAAAGCACAGTCCCGCACCATCTTGGACTCTGTTCAGGTGGAGGGACTTAGGCAATACAAACAGGATTATAGTCACTATGTCTGCATAAGACTGAAAATGAGTCACAGAGAAGCACAGTTATGAAATGTCACACAAGGAAATTACAACACTACTACAATTTATTAAGTAGTGTATAGCAGGCGGATCTTGACACTCAAGTGTTTTTTCTTTTGGCACAATAGATAGACAACTATGACTATCCAGTGCCAGTACAGTTTCCTTCTAAAGTATTTATGTTTTTATAAGTAGCAGCTTGTTAAGGAAAGCATGATTTTCCAATCAAAGTTCGTTTTCATTGTCTTATATGAGGATGAAAGGATTCCATATAATTAACATAACTTAACATTTAAGGCAAAGTTTTCAAATATTTTAACTAATGTATGTATGTTTTTAATACCTTGAAGACAAAGACAAATTCATTTATTAACATAGATTTTTTATTCCCACTTATTTTTTAATATATTTTGGCACCCACAGAAGTCTCATTAGATGTTTTTGTTTGTTTCGCTTTATCAAACAAATCTTCATGGTAAGAATATGAAAAATTATACATTGAGTCTTGTCACAATGAACTTCAAGATTATGATATATTGGAAGTTATATCATAATCCCACAAACGTATAACTTAAAGCATGACAACTAACTTAAAGTATGACAAAAAGTCATCCATGTCTGCAGCAAATCAGACTTTGAGGGCAATAATCAAACAACAACAACAACAACATCTATTCATGGATCCTGCAAATCAATCAAATCAATGTGCCTTCTACTTGCTAATTTTGTTCTTGCTCTCCATATCACCTTCAAACAGATTTTAACAGATTCTGTGTGGAACTAGACAGTATTTATGGACAGTATTTTTTCACAAATCTCTCTTTTTCTCAATATATAACAATGATCATTATCCAGACTGTTCTCTTCAACCCTCTGTCTCCTTGTATCGCTCTCTGTCTCATCTGTGTCTTTATTTGCTTGGGAACATGATTCTGTTTCTTTCTCTTGTACCATCTTCACCTCTGAAGCTGTTTCATCTCCACTGTCACCTGTGATCTCCTGCTTGCTGTCTCTCTGTAAAATTGGGTCTTCATCCTCTGCCTCACTTTCCTCTGATAGCAGTTCGTCAGTGTCTGTGTCCTGCAGCGGAGGCATTTCATCCTCAGATGTTGAATCCATGTCTGACTCAACAGCTTCTTCATACAGAGCCTTCATCCTTGACTCCCTGACTTTGAATTGATCCCCCGTTGAGGGCAATCCAACATAGAATTTTTCAGCTGTGGCAGGGTCATGGCACATTGCCCTGGCAACCTGATCCCTCTCTTTTTCAGACAGGTATCGATCAGCCTTCAAACACAGACCACAATTGTAAGCTTATGCACCATTTATATAAAGTAAGACTCCAAAACTTTTGTGAGTTACTAACCTGGGTGGATACGCTTGATCGTATCAGGTTGAAAGAGACAGTTCCAGGCAGATTTGCATTCTTCCATGCAGACTGAAAACAGGATCCAAGCATCTTAATCTGTTCCCCGATAGCAGTGTGGAACACAAAAGGACAGTCATTACAGTTAAGCGTTGTGTTGGAAATTTCCACCAGTTCATTGAGCCACTTATATTCTTCCATCTTGAGGGCAAATTGGGCATGGCCAAACACTAAAAAAATAGTGAATTAAACATTTAAGTAGAATTATAGATTTTTGTAAATAAAACCATATATGTCTTGGAACTTACCCACACAACACGGCCTTTTTTACCCACTGTGGCATCAATAATGTCCTCTTTACAGATGTTCTCGATAACAACTGGGCGATGTCCGGTGAGAATGGCTAGATATCCTGCCATGTAGCCCATCACGAGATGGTGATGGCTGATGCGACGCATTCGTTTTAGTTCCTCTAAAACAATAAACACATCGTATATTTTATAATAAAAGAGCTGAGGTGATTAATTATTCAAGTTTTTAAGCTGTGTATGTGGAATCTTACTTAACAATATGGGAATTTTCTCCATGGCCTTTTTCATAAAGGCTAATTCATCAGAAGCACTCACAGCATTTTCTGAAAAATAATTAGAATTAATTTAGACTAGAACTAGTTAAAACTGTACTTTTAAATTACACACATACCATTTATTCAGAATCATTTAACTCACTCAATCGTATATTAACAGCAGGGCTGTTGATCATGACTTCTTTTTCTTGTAAAATGGAAGGTGTAAAGATCTTTTATGAACAATGTTGAAACATTGCTTGAGATCAAGGCTTAAAAATGAACTGGGAAATCCATATTCATTACTCTGTCCCACAATTTCTATATGTTTATCGTGCAAGTTAATCAAATACTCACTTGTCTTCTGTCGTCTGACCTTTTCTCGATGGACAGCCACAACCCTGCCCACTTCAGACTGCAACCTTTTTAGTTGATACAGTAGCGCAGATATTTCTTGGTCACTCAGTTTGCTGCGCATGATGTGATAACTTCTGACATGTGTCAGGAAAGTGGACACACAGTTAAGCATGTTCTTAATACATGGTGGTGCATAGCCTTCTTCCTCTAGGTGTTTGGGATACCTGTATTGAAATCCAGTGCAGGATTGTTTATCAAGCAACATTATTTAGACATAAAGTGTAGCTATTGTATTATTGACTTAAGTCAGCTTCTTATACTTACTCCCTTAATTTCTGGATGTTGTACAGAAACCGTAGTGAGCAGAAACAGAACCATCACTTTGATCACACATTTTTATATCTATGCACTAAAATAAACTGCCACCATTATCCAAAACTGGATCTTCTTGCATTATTTGACATAGTCTCTTAAAGTTGACAATAGATGCTTAAAAACACTCAAATACTTATGAACGTAAATATACAAGAAAAAGGCATTCTACAATTTGATCACCTTCTTCGTTTCTAAATGCAATTTCAAGCCACAGGTTTTCAAATTTAAATTTACCACAAAACTCACCACAGAATGTTCTTGTTCCACTTGTATTTTGTGAAAAGCTGGTGGATGGCATCTCATCCAGTGGTCTTGGAGCTGTTGTTGGCTCCTCCTCAGTTGTTACCTCCACCTCGATCACATCACTGTCTGTTATATTTGTTGTAATGTCATCTAGTTGGACAACTGCCTCATCCAAATTTGTTCCTACTTCTCCCTGCTTTTCTTCTTGAATTTCACCATCAGTATTCTGATCTATTTGTTTAAAACAGTGTACATGTACATTTATCACTCTTTAATGAACTCAATTCCACCAGACCAATACAATGACATTTGTTCCACATCAAGTTGTGGGGATGAACATACCATTTTTGTTTAACATTGGATCGATATCCAGAATGCACACAAGTGCAGGTGTAGGGTTTGATGCTCTTAATTCTGCAATTTTATTAACAATCAGCATCCGCTTGGACTGGAGCATTAATTTTTCAACCTCCTAAAAAGTGATAAAGATAGAAAATATGTTACTGTATCTAGTTAAAAATGGTTAAAATACATTTAATTGTACACAAATAACAACCCTTGTACACATATAGTTTAAACTTACCTGTGGGTTACACAAATGAAAGTTCATTAAATGCCTGTCCAGCCTCACTACATTCTTTTTGTCACATACAGGGCACTGGAGGCTTCCATTTACCCTTTAAAATAAATGCACTTTGTGTTATTAACATGAATTCTAGACAATTAATCAATGTAAAATTTCTTGTGATTATGTTATTATGTAAAGGATGTGTACTGTATATGAAACTATACCTCCCAGCTCCATAGGCCAGAAGAAGTTTGCGTTCTTCCACATTAGAAACATGATGGGTAACGTTCAAATGTTGCCTGAGGTTCTGGGATTTCTTAAAGCATATGGCACAATATTTTTTATCCTGTTTAAATACAATAATGTTATGAGTAGGGAGGCCATTTTATTTAGAGAGGATTTGAAAAGGTTATATTACAAAATAGGTAGGTTGAACTGAACCCTTGTATGGTGTTGTATGGGGTCTGTGAGACCCATTTAATTTTCATTTGTTATCAGAAGAAAACACTGTCATTGATGCCACAGTGTTCCCACAAATAAAATGTAATTGTGTTAAATTAAAACATTCAAAATGCACCGGGTCCACCAGACCCACAAACACTGACTGAATAATAAAAATATGAACACCGCACATTGGTTAAGCAACCTTTCTATCAACGTGTTAATCAAGAAAAGAGTAAGATTGATAAAAAAGTCCATCTATGTAAACTTCTGTCAATCTACGTAAAACTTGCAACATCCAAATACTAATTTAGATTTAAGATTCAACACTGTAACAACCCTTATTGCCAGATTGAATTTGTTTTGACTTGTTACAGTTGTTCTCAACAAAGACAGAAAGAAAGGGAACCACAACCAGGAAAGATCCACACCAACACAAATACACAATAACATCAATACAATACAAGTACACTCTCAGGTATTTATATTCACGTATCACCTCCACCTCCTCCCTCTGAATAGAGAAAGGAGAAAGTCCTGCACCAGTCTAAAAAACTGTCCACTACTCCACAGTACTCTGTGACGTCTCCACCCTAATTACATCCTACAACTGCAGAGTCATCAGAGAACTTCTGTCGGAGGTCGTGGGGGTAGTGAACTGCAGGGGCTTCTGAGGCTCCACCTGGAATCCCCACAGTCTCCTGGCAGCTGGACTTGTAGCCAGTGATGGTCCTCATGCCGTCCAAACCTCCATGGTGTTGTTATGTTGAAGACCGTCAGTCCATCAATGTCCTCACCGTGAGGTTCACACAGAGTCTTCCAGTCTGTCTCTTCAAAGCATCCCTGCAGGGCAGAGTGTGCTCGCAGTTTTTTGCCTCTTTTATATCCCCTTGTTGTCCTCTTTCTGATCTCCTCTGGGATGTTTAAAGTCCCGCCGTCCACCGTACAATCAGCTGATCCCGGGTGTAAACAAGAAGCAGTCTCCATGGTGATGGAGCAGCTGCTGTGCTCCGGTCTTACGGATGAGTGAATGTATGAATTCAAAGATGAAAGCGGAGATAAAAACTCTCTCGAACAACATGATCTGAGAGGGTAGAACTTAATTTCCAAAACTGCTAACATATATACACAAAATACTGTAAATAAGAAAATAAAACGCAGAAAAGACGTCACAAAGAAGAGAACAACTGTAACCGGCCGAAGTTTGGGAACCGTCCGCGCGCTGCGCCTGCGCACCTCACTTTAGCTAAACATTCAAGTTTGAAATAACGAGATATTTCGTAACTATTAATGTTTACTTCTTCAAGACCATTATGTATTTATTTCAATGCAATTCAACCTCCAAGTCTAAATTTCGGTTTATCTAAAAAGCTAATCCTAACATTCAGCTAAACTGTAAAGGTTATACAACACCTAATGCTAGTTTAAACAATAAACTGTCATCGTCTACACAACTATTTTTTAAAGAAATAAACGTATATATACATATATAGATATATACAATATATATATATTATAGTTGGAAAATGGCAGCCACTCACCATGCTTCCAGCTTTCACTCTCTCCTCCATGCTTCCACTTCACTTTTGGATTAGGGCCACACCTCTTTCTAAACTCCATCTATATTCCAACTAACACATTTCTGTCTATATTCCAACTAACACATTTCTGTCTATACTCCAACTAACACATTTCTGTCTATATTCCAACTTATATATACAGATCTTATTCCAACTTTCAAATTCCAGTTACGGTAATGTAGCCTACTTATTCATTTGGTGAAGAGAAGAATCTTCAGGTGAAGATTGTAAGAGGTAGATAAAAAGTGCAACAAAACTTCTTACTTGAAGCTACAGATATATCAATTTGTGACTTAGCATTTAAGTACAGTACAGTTTTTATTGAATCTTCAAATACAATTGCATTTCATCTTTACAGATTTTTATTATTAAGTGCTGTACAGTTTTTAAGTTTTTCATTTGCCTGCAAGCAAGCACAGTATCTTATTGGGAATAAAAATGCCTTGTTTTTTAACTGTGCATAGCTGTAGCTGAATAGTTAGGGTTACTACAACCACTTTGCACACTTAATAATCAAGCGCCATCTTATCTTAAAGTACTCATAGTTCCATATTTTACATGTGGTTCCTAGAGTTTCCAAATGTAGAATGGGAGGCAGAGCCTTTCACTATCAAGCCCCTCTCGTGTGGAACCAGCTCCCAGTTCAGGTTCGGGAGACAGACACCCTCTCTACATTTAAGACTAGACTTCAAACTTTCCTTTTTTATAAAGCTTATAGTTAGAGGTGACTCTGAACCCCCGGAAATAAAACACATCTAATTTATCTATTCTAAAATCACATCTAATGTAGGTGTTAAAAATCATCTTAATTTGAAAAGTATATATCATCATTTGGACTGTGCACATCCCCAATTTTCAATGTATAACTAGATTTTCATTAAACACATCATAGTATGGTTCACTACAGTACATATGATGCAAGGTACTTATGGTTCAACAACGTCGTGTCCATTCTCGAGATCCTTGTAGTTGTCTGGGTTTCGTTTCTTGACACATCATCTTGGTTAAGGTGGTTTTGAGTGTCAGTGTTAAGTGTCAATGAGATGAACACAGAAGACAACAGTGTTCCCCATTTTCCAAACCAATTCCTCAGACAGGGTGGTGAGGACATAAAGTGCCTTAGTGATGCCATTGGGGACTGTGTTGTTGGGGATGAAAGTACAGCAGAACGTATTAAGCATCTTGCTGACGCCTCCTTGGCCAGCAGCATGTCCAGCGCTATCTGATTCTGCCAGGCCATCAGGCAAGTAGGACCCAGCTGGTCAGCAATACGTTGAACTTTATCCCTCTTGCAGTTAGCGAATCTCTGTTGGTTATAATAAATGTAGTTAATCCAGTCAACATTTTTGTTAATGGTGGACCATCAGAACAGGAAGGAAAACCCTGAAATGTTTAATTCATGCTGATCCTCCTTCAAGAGACGATATGAGAGAAGTCTGCTTGTCTTTCTTTATTTATCACCCGGGGACAGATTAACATTAAAAGGTCACTGTATAATATTTCTTCTACACCACAAAGACGATAGTTATTATCAATATGAGACTTGTTGTTCCCTGTATTCCAGAGCACCCTGTCTGCCTAAACAGGTGCCATGGTCTGCCTCTTTTTTTTATTTTTTGTAGAGTCTAATGAAATGTAGTATGAGGAGGATTAGTGTCAGTATTACTGTTATTGTCACACTAAAGTTGATTGCTATACTTTTCATTTGATAACTTTCACTCCTGCTCTTCCTCCTGGAGTCTCACACATTGCAATAAAAAAAACCCCCAAAAATATGGTTTCTATCACCCGTTATCTAACACTATCTCTTATCGTAATTAGTCACACCCTAAACTTAGTCTTAACTGAGTTTGAGACGAGCTCTCCCACTATAAGGAAGGCCTCCCTTTGTACTTAGTCCCATGCCCCCAAGAGAGGGGCTGCACAGCTAAACTTACCCCTCTGTGTTTTGGACAGCTTTCCTGATTCACAGTGAGTGAGATAGACGGATGTTCTTTCTGAGTTGTTTTTTTTGCTATTTTCACAGCAGCAGGTGTGTTGAGCAGTTCCTGGTGTGGCCCTTCCCACCTTGGACTTTCTTTCAATGATAACTTTGTTTATGACCCAGACTCCTTGTTGCACTCCTGGATCTCCATCTGTGATTCGTTACCTGGAATAAAATTAGCAGAAGAGCCTTCATTAGGATTTTTCTCATGTAATCTGCTAATGTTTGTTCTGCAGAAGAACCAGGTTCATATGAATATTTTATTTTATTATTATTTTATTTTATTATTTTATTTTTTCAATAAGCACATGTATTAGATCACAGTTGTTTACTTTCACAGCAGAATAAACTATACGAACCATGATAAAGGAGAGTGTTAAATTCAGTCCCTACTCCAGTACACTTAAATTTTAAGAAAGCATTAGGTGCAGCTTTACACAATTGTTATGTATTCATTATTGTACATTTTGACCCGAGCAGTAGCCTGTATATCAATGCAGTGCTTAGGTTCATCTGCTCAGTATGAAGA
>NW_022872804.1:0-68151 GCF_900324465.2 Anabas testudineus | reverse complement strand
AAATGGGTCCAAAGTGTATACACACTCTAACCTAAATGGTGAAATGACCCGATCTGATCCCATTCAAATCTCCTCTTTAGGATGTGGGGATGAAACCGCCTCGACTCGCACGCGTTTTGTAAACACACAGTCACTTAACACGGGAAAGATGTTGTCATTTACTCAATCACCTGAGGCTGCACATCTTCCGACACTGCATACAGCCAGAAAAGGAAGACAAATTCTGGACTGGCAGTTTAAAGGAGAAAAACCGATTTGGTTCTTGGGAGATTCAAACCTGAATAACATCCCACCTTTCATTAACAGCAACATACAAATAGACAGTTATCCGGGAGCCGCATTTTACCATTTTCAACAGATCATGGAAAAAACGCCGGCCCATCCCTCCATTAAACTTGTAGTTTTATCAGTAGGTATTAATAACAGAGACCAGGATCCCCATAAAACCTCTCTGAAACAACTCCGTCAACTTTACAGGAGAGCTAAATCCGTGTTTCCCAATGCCAAGATTGTTTTTCCTCTCATTAATTACTCACTTCTCCTTCCAGAGAAACAACGCAAGACTTTGAATGTAATAAATGAGTACATTTGCAATCATCTTTCCACTGTGAGCCTGCTGCCAGGTAGTCAGTTTGCCACTGTCCAAGATAATGTACACTGGACACAAGCTACAGCAAGATGCATTTTTCAACACTGGTGTATCCATTTGAAAATACAGTGCTGAGCTAAACGATCTTATTTGCAGTTAAGCTTTTTAAGTTGATTAGAAAACTACAATCTTAACCTATTATGGTGGGCTTTTATCTTCTGTACTTTTTATGGTTCTAAGTTAATGGAGAGTCAATACAAGAGGTAAATGAGATCTTAATTATGGTGATGCGAAGACCTTTTAATAAAGAAATAAACCAATTTTACAAATATTGAGGTGTGATCATGTTCTTTTAAACAGTGTCTTGTGGAGTATGTTCGTCTTAGTCCTCCATATAATTCACAATTTTAATTGTTTTGTACAATCCTAAATGTGTTTTAAAACGAGATGTATGTAAATAGTTGTTTATAGTTTGTTGTTCCATAATGTATTTTATTTTCCGGTTATAAACTTTTTTATCCCCTTCTCTTAACTCAACCTTCCCCCTCCCTCCCTAAACTCAACCTTCCCCCTCCCCTCTCCTAAACTTAGACCTTTCCCCTCCCCTCTCCTAAACTTAACCTCCCCCCTCCCCTCTCCTAAACTTAACCTCTCCCCTTTTCTTCTCCTAAACTTACCTTTTCCCCCTCCCTCTCCTAAACTTAACCTTCCCCCTCCCCTCTCCTAAACTTAACCATCCTACCTCCTCTCTCTAACTTAACCTCTCCCTCTCTCTTTCCCCTAAACTCTAACGCTCCGCTATCCGGCCCCCTTCCCCCTAAACTTAACCTCTCTCCCCCTTCACCTACACTTAACGTCCCCGCCCTCTCCTAAACTAACGTAACCGTCCCCCGCCCCGCGCTCGTAAACGGAACCGGCCCCCTGCCCGCGCCTAAACTTAAACTCGCCCTCTCTCCGTCCCCTAAACTTAACTTTCTCTCCCCCCCATCCCCTAAACTTAACCTTTCCCCCTCCCCTCTCCTAAACTTAACCTTCCCCCTCCCCTCTCCTAAACTTAACCTTCCCCCTCCCTTCTCCTAATTTAACCTTTCCCCTCCCCTCTCCTAAACTTAACCTCTCCCCCTCCCCTTCCCCTAAACTTAACCTCTCCCCCTCCCCTCTCCTAAAACTTAACTTTCCCCTTTCCCTCTCCTAAACTTAACCTCTCCCCCTCCCCTTCCCCTAAACTTAACCTTTCCCCCTCCCCTCTCCTTAACCTAACCTTTCCCCTCCCCTCTCCTAAAACTTAACTTTCCCCTTTCCCTCTCCTAAACTTAACCTTTCCCCCTCCCTTTTTCCTTACCTTATCTTACGTGTTTCCTTAACTTACCCTTAGTTTTTTTTCTTATTCCTTTTTTAAGTTTAATACTTACCTGTTCTTTTTTTAATGCATTTCTTATTTTCTTAATTTAGTTCTCATCCCTATTTGTGTTACAGACTCTTTTCATTCTTCCTTTTAAATATAGATATCTACATACGATGAAGCTTACCTGTGTTGACCTATAGCTCACTGGGATAAGTGGTCACTTTAAAACCCTGTGGTCAACGACTCAATTCCTGACCCTAGTAGGTCATATCCCACTCTGTCATAAGATGACTTACTTTAAGCTATTGTATGGTCAACTACATTGCATATAAACTATAGCAATTTAACTCTTCTTGTAGTTTCTTTTAAAATACCTACTTGTTGATTTATGTGGAGGATTGCTTCCACTCTTCTCCTAAATGTACACACACTCATGATAAGGCTTAACTGTCCTGCATGATAGCTCATTGGGATAAGCAGGCGTCTATGAACACCAAGAACTGTGGTTCGATTCCCGGCTCCTCCAGACTTCATGCCGGGATGTCCTAAGCCAGAACACTGAAAGCACAGGGTGACTGGTTGAAGCTACTATGCAGCCTTCATGGACATGATCTATATGAGAGGAAGATTGTCCGATTCAGAATAGGAATTAATAAGAGAAGAATACATATTATATGAATTACATTACTCTTTGTATCATCTTTTTTTATTGTTACTAACTGAGTGCATGTTCATTGTGTTTTATTGTTGCATGGTTTTATTTGTCTTGTATTTTCGCACTTATAAAATGGCACTTATTGATGATTATTATAACTAACAATCTTATTTGTGTATGATACTATGAGCACTTTATTAATATTTTATCATGTTTTAACATCTATATATTTAATTATTTATATCAACAATATAGTTTTATGAGTTTCTTATGTATGTTGATATAAATTAACGTCCTATATGTAATCGGACATATTTCATTTATAGATCTCCCTCTCTCTGTGGTTGAAGCAGGACTAGATACACATACTCCCTAAAAAGAATTTCACAAAGACTATACATTTTATCAATCGAACATCACTAATCATATATGATACTCACCTCTTCCTCATTCTATTTGAAACTTTATTATGCAAAATGAAAAAAATATAAAATGAGACACACAGAAGCACAAATGGAAAAACATTTATTTTAAAATTAACATTGATTCGGAAGAGAGGACAGACTGGAAGGGACGATGGGGAGTGGTGACTTCATGCAGACCCCTGTATGCCAGTGCACTTTAAACCACAGAAATGGTTTGTTTTAAACTTAAATACATTTTACCTAACCCTAACCCTCTAACCCCTAACCCTAACCCTCTAACCCTAACCCTAACTCCCAACCCTAAAGATATAAAAATTAAAAATTAATAAAAAAATTAATAAATATAAATAAATGTAATAATAAATATTTAATAAATATAAATACATAAATTGATAGGGATATAATAGGGAAGCAGTACTTAAAGGGTTAAAAAATATTTACAGCGTTAAATTCTAATTGGGCTTCATTCATTTAGTAGGGGTAATTCATTTTATAAGTTAAGTTTAAACAGACGATAAAAAGTTAAAATTTAAAAAATAGGGGAACATATAAAAGGAGAAACACAGAAGGCAGTTCATTTCTACTTGGAACTTCGAACAGAGGACATGTCCTTTTTGACAGCTGTTCTTAGCCAGCCATAATTAGTTTTTAGTGTGCCTAGACCTGAAGAAGACCGCTTGAGGTCGAAACGTTGTCCTTTTTTTAGTTGGCACACCTTCCTTAGTTGATTATTAATTTTTCGTTTGTACGTTATATTTCAAATTTCAGTTTTTATATTAAACAGTATTTTGTCCTTTCCCTTTTTGGAAAGTGTTTTTGTTAAAATCATAAATATTTAAAACAATTTAAAAAAGAATACTTACCTTAAAAGTTTTTTTTTTTTTTTGTTTTCTTGGGGTCTAAGCCATGGAGGACGGCTGGACCGTAGTGCGGTATGGTCGGAGGCGCCACCGCAACCAAGTTTCTTGGGACGGGTACAGGGGGCCCATGGGAGGGATGGACCGTGCACGTCCCTTCCCCTTTGGGAGAAGGGTTCAGTTCCCTCCTCCTAACCCTAACTTAACCTCTCTCCCCCCTCCCCTAAACTTAATCTCTCTCCCCTCTCCCCTAAACTTAACCTCTCTCTCCCCCCTCCCCTAAACTTAACCCTTCTCCTATCCTCCCTAACCTTAACCCTCCCCTTCCCCCTCCCCTGAACTCAACCTTTTTCCATTTCCCCTAAACTCAACTCTTCTCCCCTCCTCCCTGAATTTAACTTTCACCCCTCTCCCCTCTAACCCTTCCCCTAAACTTAACTTCCAATTCCCCTCTTCTAACTTAATTCTTAACTACTCTTCTCTGAACCTAACTTTTAATCCTTCCTCCTGAATTTTAATCCTTCTTACTCTCATTAATTATTTATATACATTTATTTATTTATTTATTTAATAATGACTCATTTTAATATTACAAATATAAATTATAGTTTCATTTTAACCTAAATATCTCCCCCTATTTGCGACTTACCAGAAGTGAATTATTTCCGCTGTCCATCCTATAAGTCCCATGGAGAAAACCACAATAATTCTAAGGATCCATCACTCATCAACCTGCCACATTCTCATGTCTTATACGGTTATGGCACCTGTGGAGAAATGCAAATGGTTAATATTGAATTACATTATAACTAATAACAAATGGAAATACACCATAGCATAATAATCCATTTTTTCTCTACTCCTTCCTCTTCTTTTTCTGCAAATAATTAACTCTTCTTCCTGCTATATGGTATTTACCAAATGGAAGACACCATTTTTATTGCCTGATGTGGGTGGGTGCTTTATCCATCCAATCAGACATCAGAATTAGACGAATTGTTTGGGGCGTGGACTACCACTCTCCATTTTATACTCACTAGTGTGTGGGCCCTCTTCCCTTTCCTCTCTTCTCCCTCTGAAGAAGCAGCATAGCCTGCGAAACGTTAGGGAATACTAGTTCATGTTGATTACCTTATCCCTATTTTATGGATTGATTAAGATTTTACTTTTTTAAGTGTTTTTACTTCTTATTATATTCAATTTGTTAAATAAAAGTGAGTTTTTAACCGCCAACCATGGAGGATCTTACCTTTTACAATCCCTTCCATTAATTGGACCTTAATAGACTTGCTGGTTTTGGTTTTAACTTTTTGAAAATTAAGCTGGAAAAAGGAAAATCAAGGACTTGCACTGATTTCTTACCTGATACAACCTGGAGTATTCAGTCTGTCACAGGAACCGCATGGGATATGGACCTTTACAGCCTGTAAAAGATTAACAGGAGCCATCCTAGAGGACAATCTTCAGACGTGAAACCTACCTGGAAAACCATGATGACTCCTCGTTACACCAGACGCAACACCTACACACAGGGGAAAGGTAAGGCCTCCAATATGGAAGGTGGTGCTCACCATAGGGGTATGGGTGCTCAGCATGGCCTAGGCCAACAGGGGACGAGGCAAGAGGGCCCACACAGAAATGGTAATATTTCCCACATCTCACCTGTTAGGGTAGGAAGAGCACATAGACAAGACCACGTTAGACAGAGTTTAGATCCTGAAAAAAGAGAATTAGCTAAACAATATTTCAAACTAATCCAAGCTGTTCACCACAAAAATATTATTGACCAGGCTATACTCACCCAGACTCCTCCTGCTGGTATGTTGAGACAAGTCAAAAAACTGTCCAGCTTTATCAAACCTGCAGGCCCAACAGAGGAAGTGAGACACAAGATAAACTCTAATACCGATAAATGGATGTCAGAGAATTTAATAATCCTACAGGACCATTATTTCCACATCATAATGCAATACAGTATGTTATGCACAGATCACATTGCGTTTCAGGTGGCTATGAGCTGGGCTTCAAAGCGCTATGGAGCTAGGCTCTCTTCAAGCACGGCTACAGCAGTGCTTGCACTGTTGCAAGCCTCACCCACGAGCAGCTCAAGCCCAGCTCTGGCTCCTCCTTTGCTACGCTCATCTCCTGCTTTATCCTGTAATAGGGATTCACAGAAAGAACACACACCTCCAGAACCACCACACCTGGAGAGCAGGACACAGTTTCCTCCGCTACCACAATCCAATAGAAACTTACAGACTCTTTCTTTAGGTCAGAGACCATCCCTGGTAACATTGACCAATCAAATCAACCCCATACCATTGCCACAGAGGGAACAGTTCAAAAAGAACAAGACTGCTAAATGTCAGCAAGTTCCCAACATACTCACCTCGCACCCAGAAGCTGGTGAAACTGGGTCCTGCTCTCCTCCACAGTCTTCTCCATTGTCTGTTTCCTTTTCTTCTTCTGTTATTCATACTTCTCCACAGGTGCCAGCTCAGGTGGAGCAGCTATCACCGGAACTTACAATTCACACACCATTCAGAAGATCTCCTGATATCAATACACACAAAAATCTTTCTCTTACAGAACGGGCTGTGGCACAGATACATAATCCAATCCATCCAATTCTACCTTACCGTTCTGAGCCACAGGTACGTCAGACCAAGATCCTGTCCAATGTCGCAACGCTCATAAGCGACGACATTGACGAATTTTCTTTCACCCCTACAGACATCGCTCGTCCAAATCGCCCTGCAATGCAGTCCATCCCAAAAACCGGGAACCAGCAGACACAGGTCCTAAACGGCCAGGAGGTGGAGAGTACAAGCATGATGAGAGATGGGACACATGACCAAGTTAAACAAACTGGAAAAACCCTCTCTGATACCTCCAAAAATACCTCCGTAGTAGCTCAGCAGGATTGCCTGGGTGAGGAAAGTGGCTCAGGGCAGGGCGAGGAGGACGACGATGATGATGATAATGATAACAACACATTGTTGTTTTTCCCCTCCAAACACAAAGCCAGACCCAGACTTAAATTACAGGATTGGCAAATTGAAGGAAAGAAACCGGTGTTGATATTAGGAGATTCAAACCTGACAAGGATTCCACATTTTCAACACTCACAGATACAAATTGATGGTTATCCTGGAGCGAACATATACCACTTCATGAAGTTATTACAGAAGACTCCAAAACATCCCTTTATCAAGGTTGTGGTTTTCTCAGTGGGACTAAATAACCGAAATCAGGACCCTTTGAAAACATCCATTAAACAACTTAAATATCTATTCAACATAGCTAAGGAGGTATTTCCCTTGGCCAGCATTCTATTTCCTCTAATTAACTATTCAGCTTCCCTCCCACAGGTGCAGAAACAGAATTTGGCCACGATCAATAAATTCATAACAAATAACTTACCTTCATTACCCAGAATTCCACAGGACAGCTTTCATACAGTATCCGACAACATCCACTGGACCAAGAGGACGGCGCAGGACATTCTTGACCTGTGGTGCACAAAACTACAGTTAAATTTAATGTAAATTTAAACCCTAATCGGGATATTAAGGACAGAGGGAATAACCCTTCTGTCATAAAGTTACACACAAATGATGCAGTAGCTGGAAACCATTCCAGGAGTGATACAACAAACGTTTTAAATTTGTCTAAACTTTTTTTTCCCACTTCCATTCAGCTGGGCCTGCTGGAGAGAGGTCTGACCTTTATTCCACGACCTTCATCTATTAATGTGGCGGAACTTCGTGGGGATTTGTATGCATATCACAGACGCATTAAACTCATAGATTACTTTAAAACTAATGATTACTCATTTATTCCATTTACTCACCCATCCAATTGGCACCCCAAGTGGTCTCAACTGAGCGGTGAAGTGCAGGGTCTCATTAAAAAAGACAGAGAGTGTCTTTCCCGGTACCAACCGTCAGGGGACCGTGCAGATAATCTCTCTGCTAGCGAAAAAAGGGCTCTAAAGCAACTACAGAATCAACCTAATATTATCATTAAACCGGCTGATAAAGGATCCAAAATAGTAATCATGGACAAGCAGCAGTATGCATATGAAGCATACAGACAACTGGATAATCAGAACCACTACAGACGTATTACAGCTAGTTTACAGCCCCAGATACAACTTGAAATCCGGTCTATTGTACAACAACTCTACACAGATAAATTTATTAACGCAAAGCAGAGAGACTATCTGTACGGCCCCAATGATCCCAGAATGAGACTATTTTATCTTTTGCCAAAAATCCACAAGGAATCAGACACATGGACAATCCCCCACGAGGTTCCTCCTGGTAGACCAATAGTTTCTGATTGCAACAGTTGCACTTACCATATTTCGCAATATATAGATCATTTCCTTGGACCTCTCTCCGGCAGGCATCCCAGCTACCTGAAAGACACTTATCACTTTCTGGATACTGTTCGGCCCATGGTGCTCCCCGGCTCTGCTATGTTGTTCACCATTGATGTGGAAAGCCTCTACACTAATATTAACACCAGAATGGGATTAAAAGCGGTACAAACAATTTTTAATAGATACCCTGATCCCAAGAGGCCAGACCAACATCTGCTAAATCTCTTAGAAATCTGTCTAAATAATAACGATTTTGAATTCAATGGTGAACATTACTTGCAGGTGCAGGGGACCGCCATGGGCCAGAGGTATGCCCCTTCATATGCTGACCTATACATGAGCGAGTGGGAGCGAGAGGCTTTAAATAAATGCAAACTTAAACCTACCTTTTATCGGAGATTCCTGGACGACATCATAGGGATATGGACACACGACACACATAGCTTCATAGATTTTTTTCACACGTTAAACAATCATCACCCATCCATTAAGCTTAAATACACATTACACAAGGAACATGTTAATTTTCTAGATACCACAGTTTTCTTTGAACAGTTATCTGCCACGGAGAAGAGAATCCTTACCAAGGTTTATTTCAAACCAACTGATACACATGCTCTTCTCCACAAAACCAGTTATCATCCAAAACATACTTTTAGAGGAATAGTTAAATCACAAATCATCCGCTTCCATAGAATCTGCTCCAGATCCACAGACATGTTAGAGGCAATACAGGTGTTGTTCAGGAGTCTCCGACGAAGAGGCTATTCCAGATCCTTCCTAAGGAAAATAAAGTCAGATACACTTTCTGGCCTGGCTCCCACTCGCTCCTTCATTACGACCAATAATAATCAGGATAATGATCTTGCCACTGCCACTCGCCATGACTTGCCCAGCTCACAAGATGGCAGTCCGTCCTTTGTGCCATTTGTAACCACCTTTTCCCACAGATATCTGGATCTGCAACATGACATCAAGCATAACTTTCAATCTCTTGTGCTTCAACTGCCTGAATTTCAATCTCACAGAGTTATATTTGCATACAAGAAAAATAAAAATCTAAAAGACTTACTTGTCCGTGCAGAATTTCGACGGCAGCCACAAGGTCCAGGGAAAGCACATCATATACATTTCAAAAAAATCACATACATCTCTAATCCTTACAGTCGAGCGACCTGTTCTATCACTGATCAATGTACAATTCACACTAAAAATGTGGTCTATTGTATAACTTGTGGTTTATGCAAAAAATTGTACATAGGTGAAACCAAATATGACATATCTACAAGACTAAGACAACACCTTTATACTATCCGGATAGGGAAGCTGAATAGAGAACTGGTCACACATTTCCAAATACACCCAGTACAATATCTCACCATTTCTGGTCTGGAGTCACAACCCACCTGGACGGATGGACAGCGGAAAAGGAAAGAAAGGCACTGGATAGATATATTACAGACAATGATCCCATTAGGCCTAAACGAAAAATAGTTTTATTCACAACAATTTTTTATAAAAAATACTCTTAGAATGGGGGAGATTTTTAAAGGAACTGAAACAATGTGGTTTTAATGTGGAAACGGTTCTATGATGATCCTGATGACATGCTGATTATTCCTGTGGAGAGAATAGGAAAAGTACTTTGTTAGAATTGTGTAGACTCCAAGATGACTTACTGCATGGAAATTGACTTGATGAATTATTGATGTGTTTTAATTTTGCCTGCTTTTTATACATAATTTTTCCCTTCCTTTTAAGTGTGGTTTGATTATTTAATATGAGTTAATTTATTGCATGTTTTAGCACTTATCCAGCACTTTTAGCACTTTTTCAGCACTTATATTTATTAATGTTTATTTATTAGTTATGTTTATTATTTATCATGTAAATAGGATTATTTTATATCATACTAACATTAGTCAATTGGAGTCCTCTTAATTAAGCAGCTAACAAGACTTAAGTTATCAAACTTTGACCAGCTTTATAGGACAAAGGACAATGTTATGGTTTTAATAAAGTTCTTATTGAACTGTTTCCATTGCTTTATATTCTTTTAACCTTTAGGAGGTTTTATGAACACTTATACTTACCGAATTTTAATACATACCAGAATTCCTCCAGCCGCCTGATGCCAGTGCACCTAGAATTCTAAATGAGAACTAATTAACAATTAATTTAACCCTCACCTAACCCCTAACCCCCTAACCCTAACCCTTCCCAACACTAGCCCCAAGACAGAGACAAAGGTAAAATAATAATATAACAACAAAAAAATAAAAAAGAGGAATAACAACAAACAAACAGACTAAATAAAATAATATAAAAAACAAAAAATCATAAATAAAAAACAAAAACAACAATGACACCATAGACACCGGACGCTATTTTCATTTTATTTTTTTGCTTTGTTTACTTCTTGTGGCGGTGGAGACTCTTGGGTGCGGGGACGGATCCGGCGCAGGGCGGTGATGGCCTGTGCATTGGGCCTGGATGCTGATTTTCGGCATCCGGGCCAAAATTTCATTCCCCTAACCGGCCCGTGCCTCCCGTACTTGTTGCTGGACCTGTTTTCTCGCCCTGCCAATGATAAGTGTATGGTCACTTACCTCCACTGGGACTACCTCATTGAGAAGTAGCACAAAATACTCATAATGTTTTACAATTGGTTACCATACAAGGACAAAGTCACACAATATATAACTACTAAGGACAATACGGAATATTAAAAACCAGGGACAAAAAATATTTGGACTCAGTATATATTGGACAACAACATTCTGGCTAAATACATGTATTATCCATCTAAGTTTGTACAAATGCATAAATAACAATTTGATTTTCCCTGACGGGATGAATAACAACTATAATTACCAAGACACACAGCTTATCAATACACAAAATTCATTTGTTATTCTATTTTTTAATTCATTGAAAGCGAACTAGCTGTCTTCAATCACAATTTCCTATTAAGTTCATAAAGAACAAAAATATATACACCTTATAAAATACAATACAGTAAAACAATAATAAAATTGGTTAACAAACTATTTAAATTCATTTGAAGGAAATAATTCTTTATTTACGTCCTAAAAATTACCATTATTCATTTAGAAATACATTTGCTAAAACACAATTTAAAATACATTCACTCGCAATGCTTCAAAATTAGAACTAGAGAAAGCCACGCCCACTAGCGGAGCCATATATAAAAGGCGAACGCTGATCGGCTCTCTCATTCTTGCTCAGCATTTGCAGAGACAACATCTCCATTGAAGCGCTATTTTGCACAGCTTAAACTCATTCTTAGCACTCTTTTTGAACAAGCCTGCCTGAAGAAGGCTCTTATCAGAGCCGAAACGTTGCGCAATAGAGCTTGTTCAACCATAGTGATTTTTCTTTTGAGAAATTAATAGTCAATAACTTTTTGGACAGATTTAAAATTTTAAATACAAATTTACAAGTTTTCAACCGCTTTTTCGGGGGTCCCGTCCCTCGCGGCCGTCTGCCCGCCTATAGAGCCCCGCGGCCGGGCATGACGGGTCACCATGCCCCCCTCCCTGGAGCTGGAGGTAGACATTTTTTCCGAGTTTTCAACCGCTTTTTCGGGGGTCCCGTCCCTCGCGGCCGTCTGCCCGCCTATAGAGCCCCGCGGCCGGGCTGGAGGTGGCACGAAGCTGCCCTCCCTGGAGCTGGAAGTAGAAATTTTTTCAAAGTGTTTTGAACCGTATTAGAGGGGGTCCCTCGCGGCTATCTGTCCGCCTGTGGAGCTCCGCGGCCGGGCTGGAGGTGGCACGAAGCTGCCCTCCCTGGAGCTGGAAGTAGAAATTTTTTCAAAGTGTTTTGAACCGTATTAGAGGGGGGGGGTCCCTCGCGGCTATCTGTCCGCCCTGTGGAGCTCCGTGGCCGGGCTTCAGGGTGAGCATAGCTGCGCAGGGTAAAATATGCGGGGGATAACAAGCTTTACCCGGGGGGACCGAGAGGGTCTCTGCGCAGGGGCTAGGCCCAACCGGGCTTCGCGTAAAGCCCGTACGTTTGACTCGAGGTTGAAAACGACACCAGTGCAACGCTTCGTCACCCCCTGTGTACACAGATTTTACACTGGTGTAACCGATGTCTGCCAGGCTTTTTGGAGTGTAACCAGAGTGTCTACATCCTTATTTCATTCATTTGTCAAATCATTAGTCTCCCTTTCAATTAATTACTGTAACTGTATAATCATTTTTAATCAAATCATCTTCTATGTTGCACAGCCAGTAACTTATGCCACCTGCGTGCAGTACTGCATATATACCTCATGTTAGCCAAAAATAAAGAGTGATCTTTTTTGCAATGTGTTTTGTGTCTCTTTAGGCTCTCAAATTTACAATTTATTTGGAGACTTTGTTTTGTTTTACATTTGCCTGTTCACTGGTGCTGCAATTTTTAATACTCCTATGTAAAAGTTGAATTTTCAGAATCAAAACAAATATCTGCTTCTGTTATGTTTAGCAACCCTTCAGGCACTGGTTTTCTCAGAAAAATGCCAGCAACAGATATTTCACATTCTCCACTGGGCTGACCATGTTATCCTATTCATCATTTGTCTGTTAACAGTTAAACAGTCTATTTGGCAGTTATTAGAACAAGGATCCATTGTCCAGCAGGTTAAACAGTTTTATTACATTTCTACATGTACAAAAACAACAGCAACAACTACTTTCCTCTAACATTTTCTCTCCTTGTGGGCAGCTCACTGTGTGTGTGTGTGTGTGTGTGTGTGTGTGTTTTATACTGCATGTTATACCAGCAAGTGGATATAAATTCCCTTGAGTTACATTTAAATACAGTCAATAATCGTTACAGGTGTAGATTTAAAAAAAAAATAAAACAAAATGAGTTTTACAAACTTTTTTTTTTTTTTTTTTTTTTTTAAACATTTTCTCCTCTTGTGGGCAGCTCACTGTGTGTCATGATAGTGCCTGTTATACCACAACAGTGGATACACATGTCCTTGCATTATGTACAATACAATTATGCAATGCACTCAATCATCCAGCCACACTTTTGTCTCCGCTTCACTGTGATCACTGTGTCATATGCTCCTAGGAACAATTCCGTTGACAAATGTGCTTCCACAAAGAACATATAACAGATCAAGTATTTTCAAAATGTGGTTTCAAACACTGACCTGTACCCAGCAAGGCTCGAAAGAATGTTGGCCGTGGCGACGATTGCCTCCTGCGTCTTCATTCGGTAATGTGAATTTGCCACCGCTGTGGAGTGCGCCATGTAGTGCGCCACCTGACCCTTCTGCTCCTCTGTGAAAGTGGCAGACATCTGTGTTTCTACCACTCTCCTGATCTCCTGGCTCGTCACATTTGGGAGTTTGTAGCTACAATGAAGAAGAAATCAATAATCAATCACCATTCTCTAGTCTATTATTCATTCAGGCAGATAGCAAAGTGTCTTATCGCCCTTTTCCCTGGATGAATATAACACTCACTGGCTATGCAGACGGCACAGGTCATTGGTGGCACTGCGGACGGGCCGTCCTCTTGCCCCCAGAAAAAACCTCCCTCGTCATCAATGTCTGGGTGCACAAATCCAGGGCGAATGTGTAGGTAGTACGCATCTATCAACTGTGGAGACAAGACATTTTTTGTGACGTTAACACTTGGAGAGTCAGTGGAAGAACCATATGATGCTGGCCCTTTTCCATCCTGTTAGCAAACTTACAGCAGCCTCCTCTGTAGTTAATGCAAATGTGGCGATTTGCATCGTCGATGTTTTGTGCTGGCTGACGCCAACACACACTCTTCCGTCCACATACTTTTTATTGATCCACTCTGACACCTGAAAAACAACGGACACACATGGTCAGAAAGTTCAAAGAGAGAGCAACAACCTCAGTCTAATGTTATATGAAGAGGGGAAAAAAAAAACACAGTGCAAACAGAACTTACGGCCATTCCCTCCAAAGCCCCTGGCCTCTGGAAATGTCCAAGAACAAGGATGGCTTGACAGTAGTATCGGTAGAGGGTCTTCTCCTCTGCCCCTACGAATTTGCCCTCCTGGAGATTGCCAAATATTCTTAGCATGTCCTTTTTCGCCACTGAGAGCAGCTGTTGGCAGTCCCTGACACTCTTGGGGCCCTGCACAAACCGTTCATATCTACAAAAACACAAAAGTCAGTGAATCAGATGTTGTGTCCCACAGTGCCAAGAACAGTAGCAACATTAAATTGTTCATCAGGCAAATATTTACCTTGATTTACAAGTGGCCTTGCTTTGGGCCTTGGATACAGGTTTCCTTAATACATTGAGAAGACCAATGTACGCGTTACATCGGCTCTGGAACTCTGTATCGTCTGTTTGTCGTGGCCAGGAACTGGACAAAGCGAATCATATTCTTGATATAATTCAGGATGGTCGAGGGCACCAGCCTGGCCTCCTTCAGACTGACAATGTAGTCCTTAGCTGCCGTGCTTTTTCTGAGGAAATCCAAATCGATTTCCTCACCTGTCGGCTGAATGTACCTTAGCATTCTAGATACATTGTCCACCTGAAGTGAAATAATCATGAAATAATGTCAGACTGGAAAGAAATTCAGTTCAGCTGCTACATTTCTGACAACTGCCTCTGCTCTGTGTCTCTATGAAAACAGAGCAATATACTTGTGCTCAGGCCTCAGAGTCAACACACACACCTTTAAATATGCTAATCACAGCAACCCCCTCTGTGCTTTAACACCTCCATGTGAAAACAACAACTCACCTCCTGTTGGCAGTTAGGGACCTCCAAATGATGGAGCAGGTACATTTTAAACTCCACCAGGAGTGGATTATCATTGGCGAATTTTTCGTACAGCCCCATCTGCTGCATATTCATCCTTACTCCACCCCAGTTGGCAGAAGAAGGTCTGTGAAAACAAGACAGAGAAAATGCCACATTAGGACACTTTAGGACAAATAAACAGTTGAACTGACAGCTACAAGTAAATGTGATCATCACTCAATTTAGCAAGTAAACATAAATAAACTGAGGAAAAACGAGATAAAAGGCTCAAACAGTCATTTGTGTGGCTATTCAAACTTACTCCTGGTAAGTGGGATCCTCTGCTGCACCAGCCTCCTCATCTTCTGAGCGAGACTGGTCTTCAGCACTCATTACCGTGGCCTCCTCTCTGGTCACCACCACGCTTGAGCTGGGCTGCTCTTCCAGCACAACCCGGTCAATGGACTCCGGCTTGTTGGCAACAAAGAATTGCCTTTCCTCGAGGTTCCGCACCAGCGCCATCCTGGACTGCCTATCTGTCACAACGGAGCAGATCTGCTTGTAGTCCCAGTTGCGCCCTTGGCGCGTCCAGGACTTGGTTGACTCCTTTGCCCTCTTCAGCTCTGCCTCCCTCTCCTGTTTTGTGCTGGACGTCATGCACACTCTGGCCAGGTGTGCCGACAACACCTCCTGTGGTTTCTGGCACAGGAGACAGTGCAGAATATGACGATCTTTCTCACTGTAAAAGAGGAGGGACATGTAAGTTTAGTGCACTTGTTATCACAAAGCAGCTGCACACAAAAAAAGAGCTGGAAAAAATGACAAAGTCCCATCCAGAGCTCAAGGGGCTCTGAGGGGGGACAGTGCCCCAGCGGGAGGGCACTATAGGCGGGTAAGAGTGATGGCAAAGTCCCCCTCAGACTTACAAAAAATAAACAAAATGAGTTTTACAATTTTTTTTTTTTATTATTATTTATTTTTTTTTAACATTCTCTCTGCTTGTGGGCAGCTCACTGTGTGTCATGATAGTGCCCGTTATACCACAAAAGTGGATACAAATGTCCTTGCATTATGTACAATACAATTATGCAATGCACTCAATCATCCAGCCACTCCAAATCCAGTCCTTCCCCACAAAAGGACTTTCTATTAACCCCATAGTCAAACTTCAGCTCCTCATCTACTGAAATGTCTTTTGCAGCGACTAGGAGAAGGGTGTCCGTTTCTCCCTCAGGCAACTTCATCTTACAGTGTAAGGGCTTGACATTGGGATTCTTTCTGGAGTAGATTAGTTTCCTCCCAAATGTCTCCATGGAGCGGTGGCACTTGCATGGGTGAGTCTGCATCGATGCACAGCTGCCTGCCACCAAAAAAAAGGTATCCCATCTGGTCAGTGTTTTCCTCCAGGATCCTCCTGCCCTCCTCTGCTGTGAGTAGCGCACTGAGGTAATCACAAATAATGGAGCAAAGGCTCTGGTGGCAACAACTCCTGAAAAGAGAAGATAACAATTTCAGTTTTATTATATATTCATCCAAATCAGAAAGAATGATAGCCATCGGATTAATACCTTCCTCATCCAAATTAAATATGGTCTCACCTTGCACTCGTCGACCCCCGAAATCACATCAATCATTATACCAGGTGTCCTTGTTTGGTTAACCGGTGGGGTCCGTTATGTCTGCCCAGGAGACCTCATGCTGATGGTCTGGGTGTATGCATACAAGGTGTGTGTTGACTCTGAGGTCTGAGCACAAGTATATTGCTCTGTTTTCACAGAGACACAGAGCAGAGGCAGTTGTCAGAAATGTAGCAGCTGAACTGAATTTCTTTCCAGTCTGACCATCATTTCATGATTATTTCACTACAGGTGGACAATGTATCTAGAATGCTAAGGTACATTCAGCCGACAGGTGAGGAAATCGATCTGGATTTCCTCAGAAAAAGTACCGAAGTGAAGGACTACATTGTCAGTCTGAAGGAGGCCAGGCTGGTGCCCTCGACCATCCTGAATTACATCAAGAACATGATTCGCTTTGTGCAGTTCCTGGCCACGACAAACATAGACGATACAGAGTTCCAGAGCCGATGTAACGCGTACATTGGTCTTCTCAATGTTTGAGAAAACCTGTGTCCAAGGCCCAGAGCAAGGCCACTTGTAAATCAAGGTAAATATTTGCCTGATGAACAATTTAATGTTGCTACTGTTCTTGGCACTGTGGGACACAACATCTGATTCACTGACTTTTGTGTTTTTGTAGATATGAACGGTTTGTGCAGGGCCCCAAGAGTGTCAGGGACTGCCAACAGCTGCTCTCAGTGGCGAAAAAGGACATGCTAAGAATATTTGGCAATCTCCAGGAGGGCAAATTCGTAGGGGCAGAGGAGAAGACCCTCTACCGATACTACTGTCAAGCCATCCTTGTTCTTGGACATTTCCAGAGGCCAGGGGCTTTGGAGGGAATGGCCGTAAGTTCTGTTTGCACTGTGTTTTTTTTCCCCCTCTTCATATAACATTAGACTGAGGTTGTTGCTCTCTCTTTGAACTTTCTGACCATGTGTGTCCGTTGTTTTTCAGGTGTCAGAGTGGATCAATAAAAAGTATGTGGACGGAAGAGTGTGTGTTGGCGTCAGCCAGCACAAAACATCGACGATGCAAATCGCCACATTTGCATTAACTACAGAGGAGGCTGCTGTAAGTTTGCTAACAGGATGGAAAAGGGCCAGCATCATATGGTTCTTCCACTGACTCTCCAAGTGTTAACGTCACAAAAAATGTCTTGTCTCCACAGTTGATAGATGCGTACTACCTACACATTCGCCCTGGCTTTGTCCACCCTGAAGTTGATGATGAGGGGAGGTTCTTCCTTGGGGCAAGAGGACGGCCTGTGCGCAGTGCCACCAATGACCTGTGCCGTCTGCATAGCCAGTGAGTGTTATATTCATCCAGGGAAAAGGGCGATAAGACACTTTGCTATCTGCCTGAATGAATGAATAATAGACTAGAGAATGGTGATTGATTATTGATTTCTTCTTCATTGTAGCTACAAACTCCCAAATGTGACGAGCCAGGAGATCAGGAGAGTGGTGGAAACACAGATGTCTGCCGAGGAGCAGAAGGGTCAGGTGGCACATTACATGGCACAATCCACAGCGGTGGCCAACTCCACTATAGGATGAAGACCCAGGAGCCAATCGTCACCACAGCCAACATTCTTTCAAGCCTTGCTGGGTACAGGTCTATGGTTTATGTACGGGCTATCTGTCACAACGGAGCAGATCTGTCTTTAATCCCAGTTGCGCCCTTGGCGCATCCAGGACTTTGTTGACTCCTTAGCTGTCTTCAGCTCAGCCTCCCTCATGTTTTGTGCTTCCCATCATGCACGCCCTGGCCAGGTGCACAGACAACACCTCCTGTGGCTTCTGGCACAGGAGACAGTGAACAAGACGACGGTCTTTCTCACTGTGAAAGAGGAGGGACACACAAGTTTAGTGATGCTCCTTTAGACATAACAGAGGTTGAAAGCCTGACAATCTATGACACTTGGGATGAGTGACATGTCAACATGAGTCTGTCACTATTATAACTATGCATTTTGCTTTATTTTCCACACCAATCTATTTTTCTATTTCAAATACAAGGCTTTTAAAGAGTTTTCCAACATATCTAAATAAATAACACTTTAATCTCTACTTTCTGCCAGATCACTGTGTGTCACATGGCTCCTAGGCAATGTTTCTAGTAACAATAGTGCTTCCAAACAACATGGAACATAATTTAAAAGCTTGAAATGTTCCATTTCCAACCATAATAGGCTTGTGGTTCAAAAACCATTTGGTTAGCTACAACCAGCCATGATCTGGGGTCAGTTCAACCTAGAATCATCCCATCTTCAGAGCTGCAAAGTGAGCTTTTCTCTCATGCCTCTAAAGTCAGCTATCAAAATGGGACCAAGATGTGCTATATGTCAATATAAAGCTTAGAACTAGACCTTTATGTGGGCACAAAGTCAGATTGTCTAAGATCTACACAAACATATTTTCAGTCTGGTAAGTTTGTGTACATCACACTGATGCAAAACTGTAGGTATTGAGCAATCAGAATTCATTTTACCAAGATTGATGCATTTAAAACATGTCTAAGATCATTAAAAAGCTTCAAATGTTCCCTTTCCAACCATAATAGGCTTGTGGTTCAAAAACCATTTGGTTATCAACAACCAGCCATGATCTGTGGTCTGGTTCAGCTGATTTCATCCCATGTTAGAGCTGCAAAGTGGGCTTTACTCTCAGGCCTCTACAGTCAGCTAGCAAGATGGGACCAAGATGTGCTATACATGTGAAGAAATGGGACTGACATGGACCAAACAGGTAAGTACCAAAGGAAATATTTATTGACTAGAGGCAGGGACACGGGAAAACCAAACAAACACTAACGAAGTACCAACATAAAGTGACCAGAAACCACAGGGGAACAAGGACTACCAAAATGCATAAACAGAAGGACAAAGTATCAATTGAAAACACTGCAATAGCGCAGGCAGAAAAAACAACTGGCAAACTATACACACAAAGGACCGGCTAAGTTAAAGGGCTAAACGGCACGAACTTCTTACCTACAGAATAAGATATACAAAGTAACAAACGAAAACCACTGACAAGGGCAGGCAAACACGAACAAAGACAAACCAAACAATACAAAGTAACAACGAAAAAAAGCACTGCATTAGCAGGCAAAAAGGCAAACTTACACCTGGGGAGAACAGTCCAACAATCAAAAGAGAAGCAACTTGACGGACAGACAAACCAGAGTTATCGCGGAGACCAATGTAGGCACACGAACATGTGGAGAACACAACAAACCAGCAGTGGACAGAGGAATGAGGGAAGCTTATAAAACAAAGGGGGACACAGGTGAAATAAATAAGTCAATCAGGAGTCTAGTGAGTGGAGAAAGGCAGAACAAGGGAGACACAGGGTCGAGAAAAAAACAAAAAACAAAAAAATTGACATGGATGAGGCCAGAATCCTGACAATAGACCAATATAAAGCATAAAATTAGACCTTTATGTGGGTACCAAGCCTGAATGTCTCAGAGAAACACAAACATATTTTCATCCTGGTGAGCTTGTGTACATCCTTCTTAACCAAAACTGCAGGTTTTGGGCAATCAGAATTCTTTTTACCAAGATTGATGCAAATAAAACATGTCTAACATCACTAAAACGCTTCAAATGTTCTCTTTCCAACCATAATAGACTTGTGGTTCAAAAACCATTTGGTTAGCTACAACCAGCCATGATCTGGGGTCAGTTACAGCTCATTTCATCCCAGGTTAGAGCTGCAAAGTGAGCTTTACTCTCAGGCGTCTACAGACAGGTAGCAAGATGGGACCAAGGTGTGTTATACACAAATATATAGCTTAGAAGTAGACCTTTATGTGTGCACCAAGCCAGATTGTCTCAGAGCTACACAAACATATTTACAGCCTGGTGTGTTTGTGTACATCACACTGATGAAAAACTGCAGGTTTTGTGCCATCGAAATTCATTTTACCATGATTGATGCAAATAAAACATGTCTAACATCACTGAAAGGCTTCAAATGTTCTCTTTCCAACTATAATAGGCTTGTGGTTCAAAAACCATTTGGTTAGCTACAACCAGCCATGATCTGGGGTCAGTTACAGCTCATTTCATCCCAGGTTAGAGCTGCAAACTCGGCTTTACTCTCAGGCCTCTAAAGTCAGGTAGCAAGGTGGGAAGAAGATGTGCTATACACCGAAATAAAGCTTAGAACTAGACCTTTATGTGGGCACCAAGAAGACACCAGATTGTCTCAGACTTAAACAAACATATTTACAGTCTGGTGAGTTTGTGTACATCACACTGATGCAAAACTTCAATTTTTAGGCAATCAGAATTCATTTTACCGTGATTGATGCCAACAAAACATATCTAACATCATTCAAATGCCACAGTGGTGGCTGTGAATGGTTCAGTAGTTAGAGCAGTTGTCTGCCAATCACTGGATCGTTGGTTTGATTCCCAGCTGCCATGTCACATGCCAAAGTGTCCTTGTGCAAGATGTTGAACTCCAAGTTGCCCATATTGAGTCAGAACAGCTGCATCAGTCAGCTCTTCCATCTGTGTGTGAGTGTGTGAATGACATGTAGTGTAAAGTGCTTTGAGTACCAGTTAGTTAGGAAAGAGCAATATAAGTGCAGAACATTTACCATTTCTACTGTCTTCCTTGCCTCTTTTGTCAGCCCAACTCCCATGAAATGCCTTCCATTCTCTATGTGGATGAATTCAGCACGCTTTTCATTTCCTCTGTGCAGCTAACCATCAGCTGTGGCTGTGGACCTGGAAACATCCAGCATCTCTTTGCAGGGAGTTAAATGTGTTCACCACCTTAATCCTCCAGCAGCTACTTAGCATGAATTTTGTTGGATTTGAACTTCATCTGTGCTGTAAATTTTCCATGCTCTATTTTCATGTTTCAACTGTTGTTTTATTTTTTTGATGTTTGTACAGATTTAACAATTCAAATGCACCTTTAACATAAAGTCATTAAACCAACTAGACATTAATACAACAGGTTTCAAAAGGTTAGTTAACTGCCAGTTTGCACATTACACCACATAACACGCACATTTTCTGCAAATGACAATTTTCTATTCACTTTTCTGGACATTCTCTCTCTCATTCACAGTATTGAGAGGTAGGTATTGCACTTGCTTCTCCTGTACAGTTTACAAAATAAACATAAAATATACCATATTTAACTAGTAACAAATTTAGAGTCATTTGTAATTTAGCAGGAAATAATTTTTCTTCCTCCAACTTGCATCAATTTGTTAATAATTGTACACTATTATAAACCTCTGGCATTTGGTGAACAAGCATTTTTACAAGCTTGATCCATCTGTTGGCGCGTGTGGTGCCGGCTCCATGAGGCCAAGAAATGGAGGCAAAACTGAAGTGAAAGAAATAAGTTTATTACAGGAATATATTGCAAAGGGGGGCCGGGAGCCAGGTAATCCGGGGTCTCACAGGTGAGCAGGTAGGTCTAAGAGGAGAGAGAGACAGTCAGGTCATGTACCAGAGCGGGGTGTACTGAAAGGTCGTGGTTACTCACAGAAAGGAGATGGAGCTCTGATAGATGCTTCCAGTGTGTAGGTGGCTGCCGCCGAGAGATTGTGGCAGGCGGACTACAAAGATGGCCGCAGCCAGCCGGAAGCCCAGTGCGAAGGTCGGAGATTCACTTCCGGTAATGGCCGCCGTCACGAGTAGCGGCCGGCTGCAACTACTGAGAAACACACTGGAGCCCGGAACAAGGTGGGTTAGTAACAGTGACAAAAAACTCACTGAGAAATAAAGGCTGAGCCCAGCCCTCCTCATAGCACCCTTTTAGTAAATCCGTAATCCTAAACGTTAGTCGCCAATCCAAGGTCCGATTACCAACAAGCACGTTAACAAGTCCGTGACACAATCCTAGGAGCCGTAGTCGTGAAGCAGTCCGAGTCCAGATAACCAGGGGAATCCACAGAGACAGACAGAGCCACAGGGAGGGTAGACGGAGCAGAGGAAGGGGGAGAAGGACAGGAACAGATCCACACGGAGTCCTCAGGGGACAAACATGGAGAAAGAGACACACCAAACTCACGGATCAGCCGAGGGTTAGACAGAGACGGGGTCCGAAACAGGCGAGGTCGAAAACGGGTAATCCGAATCATAAAGGTCGCTGGATAGTAAACACTGGTAGTGGGAAAGACTATCTGGCGGAGGAACCGCACCACAGGACCTGCTAATAAGGAGAACAAGAGGTCAGGAGAGGGCAACGAGCAGGTAGGAGGGGCGGACACCATCATATGATCTGATTATACTTTTCTCAGATTTCTGTCTGGCTTTTATTTGCCTCCACTGTCTTTTCTCCATTAACTAACATGTTGCTATCTGAAACATTCTAAAATAGCAGAAAAAGAAGTAAAGTGCCACATTAAAAAGGCATCACATTTATCCACTGTCTACCTGAGTTTCTGGAGAAGACAGTTTGTCTTTAGACTCCCTCATGGTACCTGAACCTTGGACACCTGACATGTCTTTTGCTGACATTTTTGGTGAGGAAATGAAAATATATCTACACATGCAGTATTTACATGAATTCAGGATTAAGCTATCAGTATAGATTACGTATGGTATTATGAATTCAGCATATTTTATGCCATAAACACAATTTACCAGCAGGAATGTCAAAGAAGAAATTAATGTCAAATACACCTAAAAGAAGAAATACCTTATCATATGCAAATGTTAGAACGGATTCCGCCCACTGGAGGAGGAGTTATTGATTTTAAGATAATCCGATATATAAGTCTTCATGATTTTGAAGATTTTGTTAATGAATCGCTTTAACAAGTATAGTAAGTAGCGAGTATGTCTCTTTCTTTTATACTTGGCTGAATATTTACTGAAGCAAATATCTGTGAAGAGCAAAAACAGCACTTTCAATATTTCATACATTTGTTGGAAAAGTAATTTGCTTAGTTTTGAAATTGTAACTTACTTGGTTGTGGAGGGTCTCGCACACACACACACAGATCCTTACCAAAACATACATTACACACTGCCTATACAAATAATATGGCAAAAATATATATTGTAGTATAAGCCACGTGTTGTATCAAATTTGTTAAGTACTATTCCCCATTATATTCTATGAATTAATTCCTCACATAAGAACAAAACATACTTGCTTTAAATTCCTATGTTCCTAAATGATTTTTATTCTGGGCTACAGTAACAGTTAAGTTCCATTGTGAACATAATCAAATATAGCATTTATATTTTTAGACTCACTTTTTCTTGTCCTGTACAGATATGTACCCATGTAACATTTGTAAGTAGCGCAGATATGGTCACTACTAAAATGAAGTCTGCCTTCTGTGCTGATGGTCCCACACTTCATGTACTGCACCCCAAGACACATGCTAGGACGTGAAAATGGTTTTGTGAGAATTGACAAGATTATAAAATAGTGTTCTTACACAAGACTTACTGTGATTTTCGTTGTTCTAGTTGTGTTCATTGTTAGGTTACAATGAGAGAAACTAAGATAAAAGGATTACTCTTTGTACAGTTTTTTTTTATTTTTTACATTTTCCTCCTGTTTATACCAATTTAGTTTGTAGCCTCATATATATCAGGAACACCTCGTGGGACCCCTATAGCAGCTATGTACATGCAGTCATCAAACTCCACCTGCTGCTTGTTACAGTGGTGTTTTGGAGTATCCAGATGTTGTAGCAACTGAGCCAGTGCCTTTGCTGAGAACACCTGGAACGTCATCAACAACTGGATTATCACACATGATCCTGTTAGTCAGGTGGGAGTTTGGGTCTTTGTTAGTTTGTTTTTCACACAGCTGCCATACATCTAACCTGTTAACTGTTTGGTTCACAAACCACAAGGGGGAGATCTTCTGATGTTAATGGTTTTATTTAGTTTAAGGTTTATTTTTTATTAATTATTCTATTAATTCTTTCCACTAATCCTACAGGTTAGGGTAAGGCACAGTGATTTAACCCTGATCTAACCCCATCATCCTACATGGGTGATAGGCACAGTGAGTTTTGAATTCTATTTTATTATCTTGAGCATCAGGATGTTAGAACATAAATATTTAAAGATAAGATAAACTTAATTGTCATTGCAACATCGTACAACAAGATTAAGGTGCCTACCAGTCTGTGCCATATATATATATATATAGAATGAAAAGGAATAAAAAAAACAAAAAAACTAAAAACAGAATAAATAATCAGAGACAGTCAAAAGACAAAATAAGACACAAACAACCCTTCAAGTAATCAAAGAACATCACATCACATTGTGCTCCGGACCAGCTCTCACTCCCACAAGTGAGCATACTGTCACAGTTACAGTACTAGTTTCTATAGTCCGTTCTTTACAGTGTTTATTGTAGTTATTGCTACTGGATAAAAGCTTTTCTTAAATCTGTCAGTCCTAGTTTTGATGGACCTGAACCTTCTCCCTGATGGCAACAGTTCAAAGAGAGAGTGTCCAGGGTGTGTAGTGTCCCTGAGAATGGTTTGAGCTTTTTTGAGGCAGCAGGAACTGTGAAGTTCTTCTAGAGGGAGGAGTGGGGAACCGGTGATCCTCTGTGCTGTTTTGATCACTCTCTGGAGAGCTTTCCTCTGAGCTACTGTACATCTGCTGAACCACACAGGAACACAGTATGTAAGGATGCTCTCAATAGAGCATCGATAAAAGGACACCAGCAGTCTCTGGGAGATGTTGTTCTTCCTAAGTACCCTTAGGAAGTGCAGTCTCTGCTGGGCCTTTCTTATCAGCTCAGAGGTATGTACTCCCCAGGTTAAATCCTCCTCTATGTGGACCCCCAAGAAGCGGAAGTGTGAATTATCCTATTCTGGTTGTTTTGCACCAACAATAAATCCTAAACAAAATGTTTTTGTAATTTAGTAAAATACCTGATTTATCTCATGTACCATCCCTCCTGTTGAGACATGACTCAAAATTGGATTTAGAGAAGGATGGATTAGTTTTGTGATCACAAACAGGTGCTATCAGGGTTTTTCTCCGCATCTTGTTTAAACTAGTACTCTTGTTCAGTCTTGGGGAATTATCTTGGTTATTTGTATTAATTTGACCTGAATCTCTAAGTTTTACATTTCAAAACTAGTTAAACTTATATTTAAGTTGTAGGGACAGAACTTATAAACTTAAAGTAAAAAAAACTCATGTTTATAACTTAGAAATTATGGTGTTAATCGATAATTTCTTAGTGTTCGCTCAGCTCATTAAAGTTGAGTTGATGAAATACAAAGCTAAACACAATATTAGATTTCTCAGCATGTATTTGTCAAGTAAATGATTTTGAGAAACTGTTCTTCTTAGGTATTTAGAGAAAATGGTAATCATAGAACTTTCTATGTGTCTGTAGTACACACACATTAAATCACGGTTGTTTACTTTCACACCAGTATAAACTATTAGGACCATGATAGAGATGGGTGTCAAATTCATTCTGTACCCCAGTACTTACAGTACCAAGCAGAAGCCAGTATTTTAAGTTTGATACAGTATCATGGTTGCTCTACTCAGTTTGAAGAGTTACTTCAGAATAACTGAGAAAACTATATAAACTTGTTGTGCAAGTTAACAAAACTGGGAACATTTTAAATATTAGAGCAAAGTGACATAACAATACAACAGTAAAGTCAAAGTAACCTAACTTGTTCCATGAACTAATAAACCTGAATCAACTAAACCAAAAACATAGGTTTACACAGCAGACAATACTTCAAGATAACTTTTAGGTGACTTAGAAGAACAAATTTCATTTGTTAACTTGATAAAGCCGCCTTTGAAGTTGAAACTACTACTGTTCCCTCTTCAGTGGTTAAGACAAAGTTGTTATCAAAAGATCATTTCTGTTCTATTTATATATACATATATACTGCCTTTTTAACTGTCGACAGTTAAATTATTGAGCTTACATTTGCGTTTTGGGTACAAAGTCTGTCTCAGGTGAAGTGGATATTCTTTAGGAGGAGGAAAAGGATAATTAATAAAAATGTCAATGAAATCATTCTTCTATACTAAGATTATAGGCTATCCTCTCTTATCCTAATAAAAGTTCATCAATTTCCCAAAAGATTTATTGAAAACGTGTTGTTTTTTGTTTTTAAGTACACAATGCACATGAAGGACACAGCAATGGCTTTATGATGCCAGCAATAGTCTTTATCCCAGCAGCCACTTCTCTCCCTCTGCTTCCAGTCACTAATTGCACATTGGCCTCACCTGTGTCCCCCTCTCTCTACCTAAACTCTCCTCAGTCCTTTCCTCCCTGTCAGATTGTCGTCGTTTACCTGCTGGTGGGTAAATGAAGCCTCATGAAGCACTTTGAGTCTTTACTAACAATTGTGTCAAACGATTCAAAGCTTCAAGACCTCAGTGACGGTGACATCTGGTGGACAACTGAAGCCATAGCAACCTCTAAAGGGCACGACTGAAGCTCTGGCACTGTTTCAATCCTATGACAGCAATAAAAGAAAAGTCAGTGTGGTTCATTCAATTGTTTGGTTCATTCATACAAATAATGATTATATAGTCATTACAATAAAATATGCAGATGCTCTCTCCCATTTTCTAAAACACATTCCAGATTAACCCAAACAATCAATGCAAATTATAAGATGGGTTAAATGTTAGTTAAGGGTTCATTAGCGTTTATTATCCCTAACATGATTAGAGATCCTTCCTACTTTGGAAATGATCAGTGTTTGAATTCAGAAGCAAACAATTTAGTTGTCTTCACAAGTTTTTATTGAGAAATATAAAATTTTCTACTGTCGCAGGCTTCAGTCTAAGATGGAATGACATCGAAGCGCAAGTCCAGATTTCCTTCACGTCGGTGTAGAAACATTGTAATCAAATCAATGGCATTGTGTCAAGTAAAGTGGCGGATGACGTCATCATTTGAAAAAAATCATCACGTGACAGGGGATTGTTATTGCACAAGTTCTTACATTAAAGGCAGCTGCTGTTGCTAGTGCAGTGGGAAAGACAACAGGGATCATAACGCATCTGTTCACAAAGTCAAAGAACCGAGTGAGCGCTGATGTCGGAATTACAGGTAAAAATCCAAGAGTTTGGGCCAAATCACATTGATCTACTCGCATTTACATCCCAGTATACAGTACAGGAAGCCAGCTGGGGGCTCTAGGCTTAAAAACAGTGTCAGGCGCGCCAGCCAAAATGTTCACGTGCACCAATTGTGTCTTATGGACATTTGTACCTTTCAAATGAACATGTGAAATCTGTCAAGTGTAGAAACACGACAATACAAAATGGGAACCTTTGTGCATAAGACACACGTACAGTTTGGGGACACTTGGACTACGTTCAAGGGCTAAATGTCGTACTTTGTACTCCACCACCGAGATATTACAATTCAATCGACAGGACCGCTGCTGCGTGGTGGTGGTGGTGGTGATGGCTCGGCTGCCTCCGTCTGGGAATCGCCGCCTCACCTCTGACAGGCCGACTGAAAGAGCAGAGCACGTATACATAAAGTCACAAAGAGCCTGGACAAACACCTCACTTATCTCTTTCTGTGTGTGTGTGTGTATTTATTAACACTGACAACATGTTCACACCAGACCACACAAGGAACCAGATCTTCTGCAATGTTATGGCCATAATCAGAGGCACTAAACACACACACACACACACACACACACACACACACAGACACAGATACAGACACACAGACCCACAGACACACACACATTTATATGAATAGCAGGAATAAGGAGATGGGAGAGCTTCATGGGGAAACATTGGTGCCACAAACAATTGATCCGTTTTCCTTCTAAAAGGAATGTTTCAGCCAAAAACACTGTACAAGTCTCTGATGCTGCAAATGTTTGCTTCCAAAGTTTGTTGACTGAGCTCTGTGTGCAGCACTTTGATTCAAGTCAAGTCAAAACAGTCCATGTTGGCGGTTGGAGTGGAATTAGCTTGAATTAAAAAAGAACTACAGGAAATAAGAACCAGGAAATACAGAAAAACTACACCTGTTAGGTTCAGTCACATTATGGTTCAAATGACCGTCGTCGTAGTGACGAAAGCTCACAGAAGGTTCCGTCGGAACTCTCGTCCTAGTGACATCACGCCCAGATCAAAGCCTCAGTGCAGTTGGACTGTGCACAGTGAAAACAGGAACCTGAAGCCACAGAGCTGAGACAAGAGAGAGGAAAGAAAGAATTGGAGAAACCCGACAAGTGAACCCAGCCAGATCCTCTGCAGGCGCCTGCGGGAGTAAAGGTACGTGGACTTTAGAGGGAATTGAAAAACATATGAAGGGGAAATTACTGCGCATTGCTTCAGCGCAATGGGGTTGGTTGGCAGCATCTGTTCATCTCTGCTGATTAACAAAGAGGACATTTTAATGTTTTCATGCAAACACATGCTCATTCCTATGTTTATATATTGGAATATATATCGTTTTGGAAACAAAGGGTCCAGAAGACTCTCATGTCTAACTATTTACTGCCATACATTATCAAGTAGCCTGCATGTAATCAGTACCTGACTGTCAAATCACATGAATTCAGTACAATTCAAAAACCTTTGGACAAATGTATTGTTGTGTAACATCCAACTGAGCGTGTGGCTCCGGATCCTGGTGGACTGCTCATACTGGGCTCTGAGACGAGCAACTTTCTAAGATTGCACTTCAGATTTGAGTGGGTATGTGTGTTCAAAACCTTGGTGTTTGGTCTCATGATGCCGTTTGACAAGACAGTTTGTGAACATATCAGACACTGGTTTAGTTCAGTGGGTAATATGTGTAATTTATATTTATCTCTTGCTTTTTCAGTCTAACCGTCACTTTATCAACTTTCTCCTCTCTGTCGTCTGTGTCTCTCCTCTTTTTCTCTCTGTTTTTACCGTCTTTCTTTATTAATTCCTTTCCAACCTCAAACTTTCCCTCATCTACTGTTGAGTCGCTAAGAATCGATTAGCTAAGTGACGTCACGTGGGAACGCTTAACTTGCATTCAATTGGCCAATGCGTTCTCGCCTCCACTAAAAAACTACCGTAAAGATCGCAATAGCTGCGCTGATTAAATTTAAAGTGTCCCGCTAGATTTGGAATTTAAACGTTCTGTTTGGACTTTTAGAAGAAATTTAATTTTGTGATTGTTTAATGTTTTGTGCTGACTCAGCTGAACTCTAAAACGTGTTTATCTATGCAATTGAGTGTTCAGAAAACTCAGGATGCTCAGTGAACCCAGATAAGTGTTGACAGCATCACTTAAGAACAATACCTCATTGTCTTGTTAAGATGATGTGTTGATCTTTTCTTGATGAGGTCTGAGTAAGCGTAAAGTTAGTAAATCCGATTTGTAGAAAGTCTGTTTACGCCTTCAAGCACACATAGAAAAAGAAGCATGTGGACATAGAGATTCAGAGTTGTCATGTACCACACGTTATGTGTACAGCTCTCCCCGGGTGACGAATAAAACAACAAAGACAAACTGACTTTTCTCTCATCATTCTTTTTTTGGATGAGGATCAGCACGAATTTCAAAATTTCCTCCACAGTCTGTAGCTCCGGGTCCGTATGGGACAGCTTCTGGGTCCGGATCCGGACCGCGGTCCGCCTTGTTAGTGACCCCTGCTGTAGATCATTCTGAATTAATTTCAGTAATTAAGTCCTCTAAACCATCAACATGTCTCTTACACCCCCTTAGACTTCTATATTAGATCAGATCAATCTATCTTTACGAACACATTACACAGACTGGAACATCAAACGAACAGCACTAGGGTGGTTTCTATCAGATAGATTTCAGTTTGTACATGCTAATAATGAATCTTTCATGCATGACAAAATTATCTACGGTCGTTGTGTGTGTAGAGTAATAACAGACAGAATATGTTCTTTTCCTTCAGCCAGGACTTAAACGTCTGCTGATAACCCACCTGCTCCTCCATCAGTGAATCCAGACACATTCAGTTTGTATCCATCACACTCTCCACTGATGGAGAACGAGGAGTAACGAACAAATGCTTTTTTCCCATCTAAGTCCTGCATGCCGACTGCAGCTCGTACTTTCTCTGGTGTGTCAGGTAGCGGATGTTGTCCAGACCTGGACACACACAAAGATGTAGAAAGTGCAGTTATTTGGTTTTGACTCCAAGAATATAGAACACATATATTTTAACGTCCTGTTTGTGGTTTTTCACAACAGAATTTATTTTTAAACACAGTGAATTTCATGTAGTAACAAGTCAGTCTGGTTTAAGGTCTCACCGAGCCAGTACTCTCCAGCAGGGTCACCGAACCCAAACTGGTCTGTAGAAGTTCACTGTACCGTCCATCCTCCTCTGGAATACCAGGGGACAGGTTGTTGCTTCCAGACAACAAAGTGATGATTTATTGAGCACTGGTTATGTACATATTTGATTAAGAATAGGATTGAGTCATGAAAAGTGTATTAAGTTTGTGAACCCTCTGGAATTTTCTATATTTCACTATAATTCCTGCAGAAACTAAAGAGTGATCTGATTTTTGTAGCAGTTCTATAACTAAAAAAGTTATTTGTTTGAAAACTTGGACAAATCCATGTTGAATTTCAGTTCACTTACTTTTCCAGCAGCACTTTGAATGTTGAATTGATGAAGGCAGTTGTTTCCTAAATTTCTATGATTTTATTTAAAAAATATTTTACAAAGAGAATTAAAGGGTCAGAATGATTAGAGCCTACACGAACAGAGGGAAAGAAGAAGGAACACAAACACATCAAGGAAGCACTCAAAACCTGTGGTTATGCAAACTGGGTCTTTGTCAAATGCACGAGAAGGAAAAAACAGAAGAACAAATGTTGCTGCAGTATGTGAAAAGGTCGTATCACAGAGTCCTGGTACATTTCAAACCCTTTAATACACTGAGACAGAGGCTACCGACAAAACATCCAGATGTCTGCAGAGCGCTGTAGCAGCTGCAGTAGATTATTTTTACACAGTCGCCTCATCCTTCTTCATATGAGGGCAGCGTGTTGTTTCTAAAGATCAATACTTGATAGATCGACGTCAGATCTTCTGCTGTCTGTTTGTTCTGGACATTTACTGCACAAGACGGATCTTCATGTTGATGCTCTTGAGGGAGTAGTTATGGTGACCCTTAAACTGGTACCACTCCACTCCAACAGCATACAGAGTACCATCAGCCCCCCAGCGATAAGCGCCGTTAGGGTTTGCAAAGTGGCAGCTGTTGTACCAGAACGCCCCCATGAATGATCTGGCACAGTTGTTGGCCCAAGAGTCTTGGTCTTTGTCGAAGGTGGAGAACTTCTGTCCGCTGTGATAAGTCAGGGCATCTCCTACAAAAACATTTAAAGTCACAAATGAACTGAAGGCAGCACAGTTTGTCACTGGTTTGTCTTGCTCTTTTTACAGGGGAAAATAAAACCACCTGTGGGTTAACCAACACAGTGAGGCCTGTTTCTACTGTCATACTTCATTTGGTTTTCATTGCTTGAAAAAAATCACCATGACACAAGTTAATGAAGAGAGATGAGCTGAGGTGATTCTCTCTGTTAATCCTGGAACTCTTTTCATTTTCCACGTATTTTATTCTTCCACCAGTAATGAAGATGCTGCTGAACATTAATCTGTTTCTAGGTATCAACATATCATAGATGTATCATCTAATCATAGTGAAAAAAGATAGGACCTGTTTCTGATAACGCACCTGCTCCTCCATCAGTGAATCCAGACACATTTAGTTTGTATCCATCACACTCTCCACTGATGGAGAACGAGGAGTAACGAGCAAACACTTTTTTACCATCAAAGTCCTGCATGTCGACCAGCAGCTCGGACTTTCTCTGGTTTGTCAGGTAGTAGATGTTGTCCAGACCTGGACACACACAAATTTAAGACTTGGTTTGATCCTGTCCATCAAGTCTACAGAGATGGTAAATGTCAGCATAAAACTAAAACAAGTAAACAGGACATGCTGTTGTATTTGTACTTTCTACACAGTGAATTTCATGTAGTAAGAAGTCAGTCTGGTTTCAGGTCTCACCGAGCCAGTACTCTCCAGCAGGGTCACCGAACCCAAACTTGTAGTAATCCCAGGGTCTGTAGAAGTTCACTGTACCGTCCATCCTCCTCTGGAACACCTGGGGACAGGTTGTTGTTTCCAGACAACAAGATGATGATTTATTGTGACAGTCCAACAGGAAGTGTTCTTACTGATGTTCAGTTCAAATACTCACCGTCCATCCTCCTCCTGATGAGTCCATGTCACAGTACACCTACACACACACACATTTATTAGTTAGGATCTAAAACCACATCCCCTACTACAAACTACTTGTTAGTGTGTTTCTGTCAGAATCCGTCCTCGTGGTCTCATCTTTACACCGTTTTCTTCTTCTAGACATTAACCTGTCTCCCAGACAGGACGGAGCTTACCTGGACAGCTGACCTTTCTCCAAGAGGATAGAGGGTGTACACTCCACTGGGTGAGCTCTTGTCTCGTTGACGGATGTCGCTGCAGTCAACTGGTCTGTAGAGCTCTGAGCAGCTGGTCAACAGTGGAGCCAGCAGGAGGAAGAGGACTGGTACTGTCTGGAACAGAGGACATGTTGTCATTTGTTTTGATAGAATCATTGGACAAACTTCAAATACAAAGTGAGACACTGCTGAGGACGTTGACAACATAAAGCTACCTTCATTGTTAGAGTTCAGCCGATTAATGTGAAGTCGGTGAGTCATGTGGAGGGTCCACTGTCTCTCAGCTGTATTTATGTTCCAAAGATCAACACGTGACTGAGCAGCTGTTTCACAACCATACAGCACTTTGGTAAATGGGGGAAAAATTTGCTCCACGCGCTCCAGTGTGAATACAGTACTCATGGATTGTATAACACTGAAGAAACCTAAATGTGTTGTCTTCCTTCGCTGTGAGGACTCACTCACTTTGTGATAAAACTATTGAAAGACATTATTTCATTTAAAAAATGTCACAGTATATTAAAAACTCAACAACTCAGTTTACAGAGTCCAAGGCGGTTTCTTCAGAAGTTTTGTTTTGATGGACCAACCGCTCAGAGTCCAAAGATCCTCAGTTAAAATAGTTAAAAAAACAATTTGGTTCAGTTTGGTTATGACCTGCTTGTTAAAAATTCTGGTAAACAGTTTGATTTTTTTCCAGAAAATCACAGAGTTGGCTCAGTAGTGTCCTTAGCTATGGCTCCATGAAGCACTGGTTATGTACATATTTGAGTAAGAATAGGATTGAGTCATGAAAAGTGTTGCAAGTTTGTGAACCCTCTGGAATTTTCTCTATTTCACTATAAATCCTGCAGAAACTAAAGCATAATCTGTCACAAGCTGGAGGAAGGACTTCATGGCCAGAGACAACACAGGACAAGACTAAATAATCAATCTTTATTTATAAAGGACAGAACAACAGTAAATCAATGAATTAAACAGTCACTAGATGATGTAGGGTGAGTATGGTGGTCTGGGTGGAAACCAGAAGTGATGTCACGACCAAGATGGCCAACCAACGGAGATCACATGGACAAATTGGAGGACAATGGAGAAGGTTCATGTGTAACAAGATTATCACAGAAGCGCCATGAGAATACAGTCTAATCCAATGAAATCCAATGTCAAAACCAGGTGTGATGATACAGGTACAGGTCTGGTACTGTGAGCAGGGGGAATGACGGGGACAAACAAACTCACAGCACCAGCGGGTCAGGCAAGAGAAGGGGTCCAGAGCAGGCAGAGTCTGAAAAATCCAAAACAAGTCAGTCCACAAGAAACACTAGATAGTGTCCAGGAGTTAAGAACAGACTATCTGGCAGGGGAGAAAGGTGAGCAGGCCGGTATTTATAGTGTAGGGAAAACCAGGTGTAGTCAATTAGGTGAGTGAATGTAGTCAGAGTGGGAGGAGGAAACAGGAAGTTGTCAAAATAAGGGCATGGGGGAAATACAAGCCGCAACGAGGCTGAAATCATGACATGCTCTGATTTTCGTAGCAGTTTTCATGTTTTCATGCTCTCATCTTTAAGTCAACACCCTTGTCTATTAAAGGTACAATGAGCAATGAGTAGCATCATCTAGTGGTGTTGCAGGTTGAATCCAGCTGAAAGTATTGCACTGACTATATCTGAAACTTCTCACGAGGCTGATTATGCTTCATTCTTTGTTATCGTCTTCCAAGCAGTGTTACAGGATCACCAACTTTAAACTGCTGCTGCTTCCACGTAAAAACACACACCTCCCTCTCTAGAGCCCCCGTTTGGTTTGTCCTGTCTGAGCTACTGTAGAAACACAACAGCCTGACGCCTTATGTTGATATAAAATCTTATTCTTATTTTCAGACGTTCACACAGTTGTCTGCTGATTATAAGTCTCTCTAAATCTTACAGCACAGTTAACACCTTTAAACAAAAACCTGTCTTCCAGTTTACCTGGACCGCTGACCTTTCCCCAGGAGGATAGATGGTGTACACACCGCTGAATGAGGTCTTGTTCTGTTGATGGATGTCACTGCAGTCAGCTGGTGTGAGGAGCTCTTTGCAGCTGGTCAACAGTGGAACCAGGAGGAGGAAGAGGACTGGTACCGTCTGGAACAGAGGAGATTCATGACCGATCAACAAATGAAGACTCCACAGCATCATATTGTTGTGTGAAGTGTTTGTCAAGAGGAAACTGAAAGAAGTCAATACTTTCTTTACAAGAGGCCTCAGCGTTACACAGTGAACATTACGGTAAATTCACTGTCACCAAACTTAACAACATGTGTTTCTCTTTCTAGAAAGGGGTTTGATTCGTCAAACACACACTTTGATTCATTAGACTCTTTCTGGGCTACTGTGGAAACATGACACGACTTCTTTTAAGCTAGTAAGTACGTAGACACAATATTTGCTATTTTTGGGTTCATTCTTACACCTGCACCTTTAGTAGGGACATGACGACCCTCAACATAGGGTCCGACTGAAGGAACATAGCACGCTCTGGGGTAAAAACTGTAGGTATGAAAGGCAGGAGACTCTATCCTGTGCAAATGGAAGAAGTCAGATTCCAGCTCACTAACTTACCTTCATTGTCACAAATCTGAAGAAACAAGAAGATCCAAGTCCTGACGTGGGTCTGTCAGACACTGAATATACAAAAGGAACAACAGTCAGATGTAGTTCAGTCAGTAAACAGATGAAGCTGAAGCTGATTTGACACACAATGAGAAAAAAATAGTTCTGTTTTCAGCAGGTTTTTGAAATTTGTGTTCAGAGGTGGGTAGGGATGGAGACCAGGATGAGGGAGTTCAGGTTCAGAAAGAAAGGAGTTCAGAAAAATAAAATACAGTGATGTCTCCTGGTTCAATTCTCACCTGTGTGAACTCACCTGCAGCTGGAGCTGAAGAGACTTTGTCTTCACTTCAGAGGAAACAGACAAACTGCTGCTTCTCACGCAGTCTGAAAAACTCTCACAGCTTAACTTTGTATATATACAAAGACAAACACGCCACAGCAACATTTAAAAAACATTTGTAGTTTCACTTTCTAAATCTGCGATGGTGACAAACAGATCTAGAGGATTGACGATCGTTTAACAGGTGCATCACACGTACACACGGACAGAATAAGAGCATAATGTCATGTGGTTGCGGAAGAATAAAATGTTTAATTTAGTGTATATATAACGTTTAATCTGTAAGTCAGAGGTGGTTGGATTAATATTTTTCTCTGTAACTGTTTAAATAAGCTAAAACATGATTTCCTAAAACAAAAAAATTACACTTACTGATTTACTAAGTGAAATGATCCATTTTAAATGTGCGTGTTCATCTCTACATACACATGAAACAAGACAATCGTGTTTCAGGATTAAAGACACCAGCGTCTGTGTGGAGAAGCTTTGTTTCTTTTGATTCAAGGGAACAAAATCAAATCAAAGTGCAACAGAAATGAGTTTTCCTCACACCTTCATACCACAGGTGTCAGCAGGATAATGCTCCCTGCAACAGTAGCTGACGTAGTTGCACTGAAAATCCTCCATCCTTTGTTGGAACTGCCCCCCTCAGTGAAAGTGGATCCTGCTGTGATACAAGTCTGCAGCTGCTGCACTAAAGTGTCCTGAAGATAAACTCCCTACTTTAACGTATTCTCCACCTCAAGCCGTGTGATGCAGACCTGCAATCCTTAAGGCTGAATAGTTGAAACCCGACCTCATTTGTGTGCTTTGAAACCTGGACATCTGGCTTTTTGTGCCAACATGTTGATCTTGTTACACATTCCCAAGCAGCTTGATGACTGTGCCTGTAAAATCTCACTCTCCACACTGAGAAGGCAGACAGGCCTCAGCCAGTGGTTAATGATACTGGAAGACTTGAGTTCAGCCCAGAGGAAGGGAAGATACAGGTCTACTGTCTCAATGAGCAGTTTGTTCCGAGGTGTGCTGCCTCTGGCTGCATGTGCGTCCCGTACAAGTGGAACAACGTTTGCTGATCTGTGAGCATGTTTGAGGAGAGGCTGATGAATCTGGCTTTAAACACTGAAGAAGCTTCAACTACAAAAAAACTGTAAAAACTGTCAATCTTTAAAGATCTTCCCAAACAAGTTTAGCTGTCGTCTTTAATTTAAATTTTCTGTCAGGTTGGTACAAATGTTTGACATGTTCAAAGTCTAGAGGGCGACGGCTCCGGGCGACCACTGCTAAGAGAACCACTGTACTGTGAGTACAATGTGCTGCTGCTTGTTTTTAACTCACCCGGCCGTCCACTGGAGAATCTGGACTCTTGCAGTTTGTCCTTCACGGGGATGGAGGGCTGGTGAGTGTCCATGTTGAGCAGCAGCTCGTAGTTTTGCTGATTTGATGGGGTGAAGACCTGAACACACACACAGTATCAGTGTTTATTCTTATTGGACTTTTTCCTGTACATGAGCGGATAAGCTACTGTAAATACTTTAATCTCCATCCATTACTGTGCTGTCCTGTTGGATATTCTGACACATTCAGGTCATCATTATCTTAAAGGTTCTGTGGCAACAGATAAATTACACTGACATCCAATAACTTGAGGTATCAAACACCAAAAAGCATGTGACCAGCCTAAACAGAGCTTCACTACATCACACGTGCACTTTGAAGATGACATTTATTAACGTGCACAACCAGTCAGCATTTTCAGCAAGGTGTGAGATTTATTTCACTCAGACAATATTTATCAAGCACACGGTGACACTTCGTGCAAACTCCTTCAAAACGCTGAACAGTTGTGAACACAGCTGCTTCACAGTGATTCAGGAAACTCGAGTCTTTAGCTGGAAAATAAACGTGCAGCTCTGAGTTCATGTGACAACTCAGTATATAAAGAATGAGGAAATAAAGAGAAGGTATGGGACACGAAAATGTATTGGATCAACGATGAAAAGTGAATTCAGGTAAAGGTCGGAAAGGTACCATCAAGTAAACATGAAGGAGGTGTTGTTAGTGTCATATGCTGCACTCGGTTTGTGATTGTGATGAATTATCTAATGATGTTTCACCTAATTTTTATTAAAGATATTTAATTACTGATGATGGGGCATTAAGAACGAAAGAACTTTCAAACGACAGGAGAAGATAAAGTTGAAACAGGGACTGAAGTTCCCTAAAGCAAGTGAAAGCAGCAATATGAGAGTGTTACTAGTTATAATTATGGTGTCTGACGTTAATGAGACTGTTAAAGCCCGCTATGAAAACCAGCAGGAATCTCTGATTAGTTTGTCTGTGAGCACTAGGTGTCAGTGATTCATTGAACACATCAGATCACATCAGCTTTTCATTTATTGTCAGACGTTGAAACAACAGCTGCTCACACACAGTCGAACCTGGACTTTAGCTAAGTCACATTTACTGCACAGGACAGATCTTCATGCTGATGCTCTTCAGAGAGTAGTTATTCCCCCTCCAATGAGTCCACTCCACTCCAAGAGCATGCAGAGTACCATCAGTGTTACAGTTCCTCCCTCTGCCCCTGTCTGCAGCTTTGGTTTTGTTTTGTTCTGGTCTCACCCTCCTGTCTCACACCATATATGGACTTCCTCTTCCCCCCACTCTCCAGTCTGGACTAATTACAGACTCATTCAATGCACCTGTGACACCCTCCATTTTATAAGCACCCCTCAGTCCTCAGTTCGTTGCTGGTTTGTCGCTCATTCATGACACTTATTCATTTATGCTGCACACTACTCCTCCACAATCTGGTCAGTCTGTTTGTTCGTTCGTTTGTCCATAAGGCACCTGTCTGTTTTTGGTTTGTAGGTTTTGATTTGTTTGGTCTGCGTTTATGCAGCATTTTTAGTTGATACTTTGTCCTGTTAGTTTTGTATGTTTGTTCCTGTTTGCCTGCCTTGCGCAGTGATTTTGGTTTGTCACTTTGTACATTTGGTTTGTTAGTTTCATGTCCGCATTAGTGCGTGGTTTTTTGTTGGCACTTTGTATGTTTGGCTAGGGTTTTGTTTGTACTTTGTAGCACCGTGTGTTCGGGTCTCTTTCTTTTGATACTTTGTTAGTGTTTGTTAGTTCCCTGTGTCCCCTGCCCTTTTTGTTAATAAATATCCTTTTGGTTCGTACCTGTTTGGTCCCCGTTCGTCCCGTCAGTCCAGTCAGTCAGTTCGTAACAGAACAAACCAGCCATATCAGTGACCATGGAATCACCCCGTTCCGCCACTGGTCGCTTCCCTCTTCCTCCTTGTCCCAGGTTTGAGAGGTATGGGGACCTGGCCGACATACTCGAGGAGGAGTATTTGGATCTACTCTGTAGTGCGGAGTATTTAGTGGGGTGGCTAGACTCAAGTGAGACCTTAGCGGGGGTTGAGGCCATTTCCACTGTTGCCATCAAGACCTTTATTAAGAAAGGCTACTTGATGAGCTACATTGAGTTTCAGGATCTCAAGGAAGCAGTGATGGCCGCTCTAAGGTCCTGTAAAAGAAGGTTTTCTGTGACTTCTTCACCCAGTCAGCCCCCCTTGCTCTCCTCCTCCAGTACTCCCCGGTCCCCAGCGTTTGTTAGTCCTGCAGCTAGTGCTGCTTTTGTTGGTTGTGCAGCCGAAGCTGCTTTAGTTGGTTCTGCAGCCGAAGCTGCTTTAGTTAGTTCTGCAGCCGAAGCTGCTTTAGTTAGTTCTGCAGCCGAAGCTGCTTTAGTTAGTTCTGCAGCCGAAGCTGCTTTAGTTAGTCCTGCAGCTACTGCTGCTTTTGTTGGTCCTGCAGCTACCGCTGCTTTTGTTAGTCCCGCAGCCCCTGCTGCTTTTGTTAGTCCCGCAGCCCCTGCTGCTTTTGTTAGTCCCGCAGCCCCTGCTGCTTTTGTTAGTCCCGCAGCCCCTGCTGCTTTTGTTAGTCCCGCAGCCCCTGCTGCTTTTGTTAGTCCCGCAGCCCCTGCTGCTTTTGTTAGTCCCGCAGCCCCTGCTGCTTTTGTTAGTCCCGCAGCCCCTGCTGCTTTTGTTAGTCCCGCAGCCCTGCTGCTTTTGTTAGTCCCGCAGCCCCTGCTGCTTTTGTTAGTCCCGCAGCCCCTGCTGCTTTTGTTAGTCCCGCAGCCCCTGCTGCTTTAGTTGGTTCTGCAGCTACTGCTGCTCTTGTTGGTCCCGCAGCCCCCGATGCTGCTTTAGTTGGTTCTGCAGCTACTGCTGCTCTTAGTCCCGCAGCTCCCGCTGCTCTTGTTAGTCCAGCAGCCGATGCCGTTTTGTTAGTCCAGCAGCCGATGCCGTTTTTGTTAGTCCAGCAGCCGATGCCGTTTTTGTTAGTCCAGCAGCCGATGCCGTTTTTGTTAGTCCAGCAGCCGATGCCGTTTTTGTTAGTCCAGCAGCCGATGCCGCTTTTGTTAGTCCCGCAGCTCCCGCTGCTTTTGTTGGTCCCGCAGCCCAGGCTGCTTTGGTCTCGGCTCCTGTTCCTGTCACGGATCCGCTCCTGTTCCTGTCACGGATCCGGCTCCTGTTCCTGTCACGGATCCGGCTCCTGTTCCTGTCACGGATCCGGCTCCTGTTCCTGTCACGGATCCGGCTCCTGTTCCTGTCACGGATCCGGCTCCTGTTCCTGTCACGGATCCGGCTCCTGTTCCTGTCACGATCCGGCTTCTGTTCCTGTCACGGATCCGGCTTCTGTTCCTGGGCCTTCAGCTGTCGCCGCAGTTGCAGCCACCTTTATTGCTGCAGTCACCGCTGCTCTGGTGTCAGCTGCTGCTCCGGTCCCTGCAGCCGCCGGGTTCCCAGGCGGGTCGACGCACAGGTCGTCGTCGCCGTCTCTTCAGTCTCCGGACGGGTCGACGCAGAGGTCGCCGTCGTCGCCGTCTCTTCAGTCTTCGGACGGGTCGACGCAGAGGCCGTCGCCGCCGTCCCTTAACTTTGAACTTTGTTGTCACCCCAGGAGATGTGGTGGGATGACAATGAGGACACCACCACCCTGCTCCTGTCTCCTTGGGGGGCCCCTGAGAACTGTGCTCCTGTCCTGGCCCCTCAGCTCCAGCTGGCTCAAAGTTTGTCGCCGCCGGGCAGTCCGCCCGGGGCTCCCCAGCCTTGTTCGTCGCCGCCGGGCAGTCCGCCTGGGAGTCCTCAGCCGTCTTGCTGCTCCCCGGCTCTCTGCTCGCCATCCGGCAGTCCGCCTAGGGGTCTCCTGCCTCGTGGGTCGTGTGCTGGCCCCCGGCCTGGGGGTCCTCGGCCTGCTTTCCGGCTGGCTTTCCGGTCCCCGGTTCTCCAGCCGGCTCAAGGGTCTCGGGCTCTGTCTTCTGGTTCGCCGCCTCCCGGCCGTCCGCCCGAGGCTCTGTCTTCTGGTTCGTCGCCTCCCGGCCGTCCGCCCGAGGCTCTGTCTTCTGGTTCGTCGCCTCCCGGCCGTCCGCCCGAGGCTCTATCTTCTGGTTTGTCGTCTCTGCCTTCTGGTTCGTCGCCTCCCGGCCGTCCGCCCGAGGCTCTGTCTTCTGGTTCGTCGCCTCTGCCTTCTGGTTCGTCGCCTCTCCAGTCCTGTTCGCCGCCTCCCGGCCGTCCGCCCGAGGCCCGGCTTTCTGGTTCGTCGTCTCTTCAGTCCTGTTCGCCGCCTCCTGGCCGTCCGCCGGAGGCACTCCTGGTCCGTTTGCCGCCTCCTGGCCGTCCGCCGGAGGCACTCCTGGTCCGTTTGCCGCCTCCTGGCCGTCCGCCGGAGGCACTCCTGGTCCGTCTGCCGCCTCCTGGCCGTCCGCCGGAGGCACTCCTGGTCCGTCTGCCGCCTCCTGGCCGTCCGCCGGAGGCACTCCTGGTCCGTCTGCCGCCTCCTGGCCGTCCGCCGGAGGCACTCCTGGTCCGTTTGCCGCCTCCCGGCCGTCCGCCGGAGGCACTCCTGGTCCGTTTGCCGCCTCCCGGCCGTCCGCCGGAGGCACTCCTGGTCCGTTTGCCGCCTCCCGGCCGTCCGCCGGAGGCACTCCTGGTCCGTTTGCCGCCTCCCGGCCGTCCGCCGGAGGCACTCCTGGTCCGTTTGCCGCCTCCCGGCCGTCCGCCGGAGGCACTCCTGGTCCGTTTGCCGCCTCCTGGCCGTCCGCCGGAGGCACTCCTGGTCTGCTGCGCCCGGTCCCTCCTCCGGGCCTCCCTCCGCCCGCCCGGTCTGGTGTTTCGGGCCCTCCTCCGGGCCTCCCGCCCCCCGCCCGTCCTGGTTTGCTTGGGGCCGTCTGGGATCCGCCCCTTGCCGGGGGGGTTCTGTTACAGTTCCTCCCTCTGCCCCTGTCTGCAGCTTTGGTTTTGTTTTGTTCTGGTCTCACCCTCCTGTCTCACACCATATATGGACTTCCTCTTCCCCCCACTCTCCAGTCTGGACTAATTACAGACTCATTCAATGCACCTGTGACACCCTCCATTTTATAAGCACCCCTCAGTCCTCAGTTCGTTGCTGGTTTGTCGCTCATTCATGACACTTATTCATTTATGCTGCACACTACTCCTCCACAATCTGGTCAGTCTGTTTGTTCGTTCGTTTGTCCATAAGGCACCTGTCTGTTTTTGGTTTGTAGGTTTTGATTTGTTTGGTCTGCGTTTATGCAGCATTTTTAGTTGATACTTTGTCCTGTTAGTTTTGTATGTTTGTTCCTGTTTGCCTGCCTTGCGCAGTGATTTTGGTTGTCACTTTGTACATTTGGTTTGTTAGTTTCATGTCCGCATTAGTGCGTGGTTTTTTGTTGGCACTTTGTATGTTTGGCTAGGGTTTTGTTTGTACTTTGTAGCACCGTGTGTTCGGGTCTCTTTCTTTTGATACTTTGTTAGTGTTTGTTAGTTCCCTGTGTCCCCTGCCCTGCCTTTTGTCAATAAATATACTTTTTGTTCTTACTCGTTCGTCCCGTCAGTCCCTGTTCGTAACAATCAGCCCCCCAGCGATAAACCCCATTGGGGTTTGCATAGTGACAGTGTTACAAACAGGGACGGACAGGACTGACAGGGACCAAACAGGTACGAACAAAAGTAAATTTATTAGCAAAAGGCAGGGGACACAGGGAACTAACATGAACTAACAAAGTACCAAATAAAACACTGTGGAAACACAGGCAAAAACTCAAACCATAACTCTGACAACATACAAAGTACCAACAAAAAACCACACACTAATGCGGACATGAAACTAACAAACTAAATGCACAAAGTGACAAACCAAAATCACTGCGCAAGGCAGGCAAACAGGAACAAACATACAAAACTAACAGGACAAAGTATCAACTAGAAATGCTGCATAAACGCAGACCAAACAAATCAAACCTACAAACCAAAAAAAGACAGGTGCCTCACAGACAAACAAACGAACGAACGAACAGACTGACCAGTTTAGTGAAGGAGTAGTGTGCAGCATAAATGAATGACAAACGAACCAACCAGAGATGAATCAATGTCGGCATGAGAGGGCAATGAGCATAAAACCAGCAAACGAACTAAACAGAGGAAATGCAGAGAACAGCGTGTATAATGTCAACAAACCAGCAATTTGACTGAGGAGTGCTTATAAACCAGAGAGATGACGAGGTGAATGAGTCAGTAATTAGTCCAGAGTGTGGAGAGTGGGGGAAGAGGAAGTCCATGTATGGGTGTGTGGCAGGAGAGTGAGACAGAACAAAACCAAACCAAACCAAAAGACTGGGGCAGAGGGAGGAACTGTAACAGACAGTCTTTGTACCAGAACCCTCCCAGGTAAAATCTGGCACAGTTTCTGGAATGAAGGTCTTGGTCTTAGTCAAAGGTGGTGAACTTCTGTCCATTGTGAAACTCCAGGCTGTCTCCCATAGAAACACAAATGTTTAATCACAACATTAATGATACTACAACAACTTTACTACAAGTAGAACTACTGGCTACTATATAAACGTCTGCTGATAACCCACCTGCTCCTCCATCACTGAATCCAGACACCTGCAGTTTGTATCCATACTCGTACTTTCTCTGGTTTGTCAGGTAGTAGATGTTGTCCAGACCTGAACACACACACACACACACACACACACACACACACACACACACACACACACACACACACACACACACACACACACACACACACACACACACACACACACACACACACACGTGCAGCCTGCAGATTAATATTTACTGACATTGACAAGAAAAACCATGTGAAAACTGGTTTTAACAGGTTTTATACAGTCTGGTTTCAGGTCTCACCGAGCCAGTACTCTCCAGCAGGGTCACCGAACCCAAACTTGTAGTAATCCCAGGGTCTGTAGAAGTTCACTGTACCGTCCATCCTCCTCTGGAACACCTGGGGACAGGTTGTTGTTTCCAGACAACAAGGTGATGATTTATTGTGAAAGTCCAACAGGAAGTGTTCTTACTGATGTTTAGTTCAAATACTCACCGTCCATCCTCCTCCTGATGAGTCCATGTCACAGTACACCTACACACACACACATTTATTATTTATGATCTAAAACCACATCCAGTACTACAAACTACTTGTTAGTGTGATTCTGTCAGAATCCGTCCTCGTGGTCTCATCTTTACACCGTCTTCTTCTTCTAGACATTAACCTGTCTCCCAGACAGGACGGAGCTTACCTGGACAGCTGACCTTTCTCCAAGAGGATAGATGGTGTACACTCCACTGGGTGAGCTGTTGTCTTGTTGACGGATGTCGCTGCAGTCCACTGGTCTGTAGAGCTCTGAGCAGCTGGTCAACAGTGGAGCCAGCAGGAGGAAAAGGGCTGGTACCAGCTGGAACAGAGGATGTTTGAACTGATCTCATGGTGCACAGCATGACTGGCACCAGGACATCACACAAGACCAAGTATGATAGCTAATCAAAATCACCAAATGGACCAGACCTTTACAGAGCTACGTCCGGCCCTGCAACCATCCAAGGAAAACCCATCTACAATCTACTTCTGTTTATTAATGGTGTAAATGAAAAGTATGTGTCGATGGGGGGAGTAACTTGACAGAGACACGACTGTTGTCCTCTGCAGAAAGGATCTTTACACTTCACGTCAAACTCACCTTCATTGTCACACGATCAAACTGCTGATGTAGATCAATCCGAACACTGTGAAGAAAAGTAATATCAGTAAATACACAGGAAACAAAAGATTCTATGAACACAGTTGATATTTGGTGTCCAGACTCTGCTCTTGTCTTTTCTCCATTCATTAACCTGTAAGAATGGAGCAGACCTACCTGGTTATTGTACTGACCACTTGTCCTCTGCACTTTCTGACTGTCTCGTCCACGTCCACCTGCTGCTGCTGCACCTGAGCTTCTGACAACTTAACTTTGTTGTTGGTTGGTATTAACATCATCAGTTCACTTCCTGCATTTGCAGGTGTCTCTGAAAACAATGGGTTTTCTTGTAGTTCCTCTCTGTGGTGGATGTTAAACTTCCACCAATGGAACAAAAAGAATTTAGTCACAGTGAACAATGACAACCAATAAAGCAAATGTTTGATGTACTGAGTCACAATTATAACTTAATCTTGTTATCTGGTCACTTTTTCTTGAATTAGAATTTTTACCTTTTTATCTTTGTGTCAGTCTCACACCTGATTTGTCACAGTTTGTCCAAACTACCCATAATTTCTGTTTTTTTGCGATAATACAGTAAGTGAAGGTTTTTCAGGAGAAGAAAAACTAGAGCAAAGTTGTGGTGAGGAGGCTGCAGCTTGTTGGCAACAAGCCTGCTGTTTGTGTTCTCTAATGTATAGTGTGATTTATACATTTCTTCTTTTTTAGAAGAGCTCAACAACAATCTGCACCGTCTTCCACTAGAGGGAGCTGCTGGTACACAAGGACATCACGGAGGATGCTTTCGCTTCCTTGACCTGTAAGTTCACTGACTTGTCACTGTTCTGTCTGCACTGGGGCGATGAGCGCTCTGGTTGCAGGTGGAAATGTCAGCGTTTAGCATGTCCGTCCAAACTCTGAATGGCTCCTGTTGGGTGACTGCCACTCAATAGTAGATGAGAGAAAGTTGGAGGTTGGAAAGAATTAACAAAGACGGTGATAACAGAGAGACAGAGAGGAGAGAGGGAGAGACCAAACACCAAGGTTTTGAACACACATACCCACTCAAATCTGAAGTGCAATGACAGAAAGTTGCTCGTCTCAGAGCCCAGTATGAGCAGTAAATAGTTAGACAGTAGAATCTTCTGGACCCTTTTCTTCCAAATATACTGTGTAACCGGATCTCTTTAACTTTTAGTTGAACTCCCCTGACATAGACGATGCTGTCACTTCATTGACGTGTAAGTTGACTAACTTGTCACTGTCCTGTCTGCACTGGGGTGAAGCGCGCTCTGGTTGCAGGTGGAAATGTCAGCATTTAGCATCGTGTCCGTCCAAACTATGAATGGCTCCTGTCGCACGGCCATCAGTCACGTTGCACACACGTTACTGTACTAACTAACTCACTAACTCACAAACCAGCTGTAACAACTAACTATAACTGCTGGATTTGATGTTCATGTAGAGAACTGGAAATCATGTGAATCTACACCACTGACGTGGACAAACATAGGAACAAGCATGTGTTTGCATGAAAACATTAAAATGTCCTCTTTGTTAATCAGCAGAGATGAACAGATGCTGCCAACCAACCCCATTGCGCTGAAGCAACGCGCATTAATTTCCCCTTCATATGTTTTTCAATTCCCTCTAAAGTCCACGTACCTTTACTGCCTGCAGAGGATCTGGCTGGGTTCACTTGTCGGGTTTCTCCAATTCTTTCTTTCCTCTCTCTTGTCTTAGCTCTGTGGCTTCAGGTTCCTGTTTTCACTGTGCACAGTCCAACTGCACTGAGGCTTTGATCTGGTCACTAGGACGAGTTCCGACGGAACCTTCTGTGAGCTTTCGTCACTACGACGACGGTCATTTAAACCATAATGTGACTGAACCTAACAGGTGTAGTTTTTCTGTATTTCCTGGTTCTTATTTCCTGTAGTTCTTTTTTTTAATTCAAGCTAATTCCACTCCAACCGGACACCTCCTTCCCAAATACCTGGAAGATTGTATTACTACTTCAGCAGGCAGAAAGGAACGACAGGACAAGCACCAAACTGGGACAGTAGATCTAGTGAATAAATAAAGCTTGTTTGAAATTTGTTTGTGTGAGTCTGCTGATTTAGCCTCTTTGTCAGTCTGTTTAATGACTTAATGTAATAAGTGTTAAGAACTGTAGGTAGAGAGTTTCGGTCTGTTGTTGGTGGTAGTTTCAGCTTAGTAATCACTGAGCATACCAGCCATTACACAGATCACCAACACCCCTCTCACAACAGGCACTTTTCCCACCTCGTTCAAGCAGGCCCAGATTACTCCACTGTTGAAGAAGCCTTCTCTGGATCCCTCCCTTGTGGAGAACTACAGGCCGGTCTCTCTTCTACCATTTCTGGCTTCGGTCATACTTGTCCGGACGAACCTTGAACGTATCCTGGCAGGGGCGTAATTCCGACTCTCATAACCTCTCCACCGGTGTACCGCAGGGCTCAGTCCTCGGTCCTCTTCTCTTTTCTATCTATACTTCGCCTTTAGGCTCTATCATTTCCCATCACTGCTATGCAGATGACACACACCTCTTCCTGTCCTTTCTGCCGGATGACTCAACTGTCTCGTCTCGCATCTCTGCCTGGATGAGAAAAAGACACCTTCAACTTAACATTCCCAAAACTGAATTTCTAGTCTTCCCTGCCAGACCTTTGACACAACACAACATCAGCATTAACATTGGATCTGCGGTGATTGTCCCTACTAAGTCAGCCAGAAACCTGGGGGTCATCGTTGATGATCAGCTGACCTTCACAGAACACATCGCCACAGTCTCTAGGTCATGTAGATATGCCCTCCACAACATCAGAAAGATCAGACCCTACCTGATGGAGTACACGACCCAACTCGTACAGGTGTTGATCATATCTCGTCTTGACTACTACAATGCACTGCTGATGGAGTTACCGGCATCCACGACCAAACCCCCCCTGATGATCCAAAATGCAACAGCACGCCTAATTTTTAATCAACCAAAAAGGTCTCATGTCACACTGCTCTTCAGATCTTTGCACTGGCCTCCTGTGACTGTTCTGCATCTTCTTTTGCACTTAAAAACTGCTCTCCTGTACTTGCTTCTCATGAAACAGAGACAGTTCTTTAACAGCACTTTGCTTTGATGTTTTTCTCCTTGACTAAGATTTTTTGTGTTGTTCCTCACTTGTAAGTCGCTTTGGATAAAAGTGTCTGATAAAAGACTAAATGGAATGACAGAAGACGCACAGGAAAGTATTTGTTATGGAATTTAGGACTATCAGGTAGGTACCAGAGTATTCTGGCGTTCTCAGAAATCACGCTTGCTTTTAGGAGATGGAATTATAGTATTTTAGTTTGTGGGATTATTAATAAGTCACCGTTTCATTTAGCAAACTGTTTGTTCTTCAGATGTGTTCAGACGTGGGGAACAGTGGCTCACTCAACTGCAGCATTAGGACATTATAAGTATATTTATTTAAATGACTGAGGCCAAAACAGGAGCATAACATTAGCACCTAATGTAGATGGAAACACCTCCTCCTCCTCAGGGCTGATCAGTCTGGAAAAATCTACCCAGAGACACGTTCACATTACAATAAGACATGCTGCACAAGAAGCAGGTAAACGATGGGACAGAGGTTCTGATTGCTTCATTTCTAGGATTATACTGAAGCATTATGATTGCTTCATTTTACACCTGAATTTCAAATAACAGGAATACCTGAACAGATTCATCTTCCACATTGGACGCAGTAACTCTCAGCTTCTGGTATTAAACTTCTACCTTTAGCAAAACTAGAATGAAGTTGGACTTTTCTGTGGTTCTGCTTTATGTTAATAAAATGAAAGTTGGAACAGACTGAAGAAACACGTGGCTGTTCTGATGATGAAACTGAACTTTGAGAAATGTTTTTCCTCAGCTGTGGAAAAGAACAGTGTTTGACAGAGGGGTGAACCTCTCCCCATCCCCATCTCTGAAACACTGTTTACATGAGTCACTGCCCTGACTTGTTGATTTAACTCATTAGGTGAGAGGAGTTGAGCGGCTGGTTAGTGTATAGTATTATTAATACAAGTCACTCGTCCTTTGGTGCTTCATCACTTCACTCATTCAATTGGATGTTTCTGATGGAAACTGCTCTGGATTTGTTCCTCTGGATCCTCCACTAAGTTCCCACCTGTCCACCAATCTCTGCACCAGCAGCTGCTCACATACAGTCAACACCTGACTTCAGCTCCGATGGAAAAGATTCTGTCAACTACTGATTCATTTAGAGGATTGTATTGAAGCAAATACAGGAAGTATTATCTGATCAGACTGTTTCATTCTACAGATTCTCTGAGATTATAGGATAGATGAGAGACTAATTCTAATTCTAAAATCCAGTCACAGACCCTCAGAGACTGTGGGTCTGTGATTCTGGTTCTCTTGCACCATCTCAAATTCAGATATTCTGATGCAAAACAAGTGAAATAAGTTGAATATGTTATTTTATTTTGATGATTTGTGACTTTATTAATTAACCTAAATATGCTTTGAAAAAAACACATTTACAATCAAAAATGACTTGTGTCGTCTTTATACGACCACTGTTCTTGGAGTTTTTAACAACTGATTTACAGATTTGTTTTTCCATGTGAATCAGGTACCAAAACTATAACTATAAATATAAAGAAAATGACACATCTATTACACTGCAAAAGGACGGATCTTCATGCTGATGCTCTTCAGGGAGTATTCAACACCCCTCCACTGTAACCAAGACACTCCAACAGCATAGAGGGTGGTATTGGCTCCCCAGCGATAAACCCCGTTGGGGTTGACATTGTAACAGCCTCTGTACCAGAACGCCCCCAGAGATGATCTGGCACAGTTGTTGGGCCAAGAATCCTGGTCTTTGTCGAATGTGGAGAACTTCTGTCCGCTGTGATAATTCATGGCGTCTCCTACGGAAACATGTAAAGTCACAAATGAACTGAAGGCAGCACAGTTTGTCACTGGTTTGTCTACTTAGACTCCAAGAACAAATCGAGTCTGAGGATCCAAAGTCTCAGAAACACAGACCTGATCGCTGCTGCTCTGTTACAGGGGACAATAAAACCACCTGTGGGTTAACCAACACAGTGAGCCCTGTTTCTGCTGGCATACTTCATTTAGTTTTCATTGGTTAGAAAAAGTCACCATGACACAAGTTAATGAAGAGAGATGAGCTGAGGTGATTCTCTCTTTAATCCTGGAACTCTTTTCATTTTCCACGTGTTTTATTCTTCCACCAGTAATGAAGATGCTGCTGAACATTTCTCTGTTTCAAGGTATCAACATATCGTAGATGTATCATCTAATCATAGTGAAAACAGACAGGACCTGTTTCTGATAACCCACCTGCTCCTCCATCGGTGAATCCAGACACATTCAGTTTGTATCCATCACACTCTCCACTGATGAAAAACGAGGAGTAACGAGCAAACGCTTTTTTCCCGTCAAAGTCCTGCATGTCGACCAGCAGCTCATACTTTCTCTGGTTTGTCAGGTAGCGGACGTTGTCCAGACCTGGACACACACAAATTTAAGACTTGGTTTGATCCTGTCCATCAAGTCTACAGAGATGGTAAATGTCAGCATAAAACTAAAACAAGTGAACAGGACATGCTGTTGTATTTGTACTTTCTACACAGTGAATTTCATGTAGTAACAAGTCAGTCTGGTTTCAGGTCTCACCGAGCCAGTACTCTCCAGCAGGGTCACCGAACCCAAACTTGTAGTAATCCCAGGGTCTGTAGAAGTTCACTGTACCGTCCATCCTCCTCTGGAACACCTGGGGACAGGTTGTTGTTTCCAGACAACAAGGTGATGATTTATTGTGACAGTCCAACAGCAACTTACTGATGTTCAGTTCAAATACTCACCGTCCATCCTCCTCCTGATGAGTCCATGTCACAGTACACCTACACACACACACACATTTATTATTTATGATCTAAAACCATATCCACTACTACAAACTACTTGTTAGTGTGATTCTGTCAGAATCCGTCCTCGTGGTCTCATCTTTACACCGTCTTCTTCTTCTACACATTAACCTGTCTCCCAGAAAGGACGGAGTTTACCTGGACAGCTGACCTTTCTCCAAGAGGATAGATGGTGTACACTCCACTGGGTGAGCTGTTGTCTCGTTCACGGATGTCGCTGCAGTCCACTGGTCTGTAGAGCTCTGAGCAGCTGGTCAACAGTGGAGCAAGCAGGAGGAAAAGGACTGATACTGTCTGGAACAGAGGAGGTTTTCTAGTTGTACAGAGTAACTCAAATATGGTACCACAAGATCTCTAAGGATCAGGTTAACCCACACACAGCTGTAACCCACAGGTTAACCCACAGGTTACAGCTGCCAATCATCACCAGTCCCAGCTTACAGGACAGCAACACTAAGCTTCCTCTTCAGGCCTCTTAAGGCCAGCGAAGTTCAGGATAATCCACATCTGGGGGACAGGACTGATGTTCTCTACAGAATTGACCTTTCCAGGCTCATACATCAGTCAAACTCACCTTCATGGTCAAACTTCTGTTGGAATCAGAAGATCAAGGTGCTGATGTGGGTCTGTCTGAATTCTCTGACAAGATCTTGAAGGAACGGTAAGAAAAAAAAATGAGTCACAGGAAGCAGATGATAAAATAAATTCAAAACATGACTGATCGATATTTGGTGCTCAGGCAGGAAGTGTCCCTGAACCAGATGTTAAACCCCAAACCCCTGATGCCTTGAATATAGCTTCCTGTCAGGTATATCCAGTCAAGTCTAGTCACCTGTTGGATGGTGGACACCTTCATAAAGCACTCAGCCCCTAATCAGGCACAAACCAAAAGGAGTCCCCAGAGCGGCCTGCTGTTTAAGTTTGAATTGGACATCCATCATCCATCTATTTTCCTAACCTAACTTTTACTCATAAGGATCATGGCAGTGCTGGAGCCTATCTCACCTGTCACTGGGCAAGAGGCGGGGTACACCTGGACAGGTAGCCAGTCTACCACAGGGCTCACATACAGAGTCAAACAATCATTCGCGCCAGAATGTTCACAGATCTAAAAGTGTTCAAATGGCATAAGAGAGAAATGCTAATAACAGTTTGACACTACACTATCACACTGTTCACTGAGCAGCGATGTTGGTTCTCTGACTGGGAACCTGGAAATTCTGATTTCCTGTAAGGACCTCGACAAGTCCAAGGAGCTAGGATCGGTTGAAATGTTGACTTTAAGAAGCTCAGGTGGGGAAAAGGGGAACAGGAAACAGGAGAAGTGTTTGGTGCCTGTGGTTGGCATGGGAGAACTGAAGAACCTGGTTTCTCTCAGTAATCTGATTAAACTGATTGGAAGGACACCAGCGCAACACATCTGGGTGATTAGTGGCGGGAGACCGGGAGGGAGAGACATTAAACTAACCAAATTTGGTCAGAGCAGGAATTGGCGGGGTGTGAACAGGTGAGTATGACTGAGACCGTGAGAGCAAAACGGAAAAAGAAAGAAGGTAAACTGGGGCAGGGATTGAGACACTTCCCCACTTTACTGGAACTCAGTAGAAGCTGATGGATTCAACCAGTTTGTGTCTCTTTCTTAGGCAGAAGTCTTTGCTTTAGTTTCTTTTTGTTGGTCTTTTACTTCCTATTTATTCCTACATTCAACACACCAATGATGGGACTGGCCTTTAATATTTTTTGGATTTCATCTGGATAAAGGTTTAGTTCAAACACCCTGGTCCTCTACAGTCAGGTTGTAACTATATGGTGAATTTAGTAGGTTTTATTTTAAAGAGCCCATTTAATTCTTAATCAGTTCTTTTTCAAACATCCAATTTCTAATAAGATCATTTAAAGTTTCAAATGACTTCTTCATAAAGAAACAATCTCTCTTCTATCGACTTCAAACTCACTTTTTCATTGTTTTCACGATTAGTTCTGAATTCCTTCCTCAAGACTACAACATCAGAGGGTTCACTAAACACGTGGTTTTTAATGCAAGGTATCATGAAAACCTTGAACCTTTCTAAGTTCAAATTTACATCACAGTAGGAAACGTAGCCACTACATGATCTCTATTTATCACTGGATTTCTTGCCTGTTATTACTGTTTCCATATGATATCTTCTTCTCTCCTTAATTATGTCCCCTGGTTATTATTTTGCAGACATAAAATGTAAAAGCCATCGGTCCATTGCCTGGGTTTGATCAACCGCTCTCTTACTGCAGCAGTAGTAACTTTCCCTTCTCCCGAACTTTACTTAATTCCAGTTAGAGGATTCACTAACACACCAAGATAATAAAATAAGACATTTCATTCTTACCTGATGCTGACTCTGTCGTTCCCCGAGAGCATGATTCAGTTCTGTATTTGTCACTGATAGGTTTAATTAACGTTCACTATCTTCCGCTTGAACTAACAGTTCCTTGTTCTCAGCTATTGCAGCTTTCTCTTCCCTAATATCACCTGAACATTAACAAAACACACAGAAACAGTCCTGTACTTAACTAAGTTATAATGGTTACTTCCTGCTACTGTCTTTTACCCTTTTCAGAGTATAACTCCATTTCCAGCATTTCACAGACACCAAAGATCAGCAGTTGTTGATCTCCACTAGCTCTTCAATGAAACGAGGAGCTAGTGTAGACAAGCGGAGACGGAGACGAGTGGAGACGGGCTCAGAGTTCTGCTCTCTACTTCCTCCATGTATAGATTGGCCACACTGGCTGTGATTGACAGATGAGAACTTAGTGGAGGCTCCAGAGGAACAAATCCAGAGCAGTATAATAAATCATAAATCATAGCACTTTGCTTTAATGTTGTTTCTCCTTGACTTAGATTTTGTTTTCTTGCCTTGTTTCTCACTAGTAAGTCGCTTTGGATAAAAGTGTCTGATAAATGACTAAATGTAAATGTAAAAGAAATAAGCGGTGGTGAGGCAGAGGACCAGAATTGTTATCTGATCAGACTGATTCTTTCTACAGATTCTGGGAGATTATAAAATAGATGAGAGAGAAAGAGGAAAAAAATCAACATCAGATCTCCTGCTGTCTGTTTGTCCTGGACATTTACTGCACAGGACGGATCTTCATGCTGATGCTCTTCAGGAAGTAGTCATGACCCTTCCACTGGTACCAAGAGACTCCAACAGCAAAGATAGTACCATCAGCCCCCCAGTGATAAACCTCAGTGGGGTTTGCATTGTGACACTCGTTGTACCAGAATGCCCCCAGGTATAATCTGGCACAGTTTCTGGAATCAGGGTCTTGGTCTTTGTCAAAGGTGGAGAACTTCTGTCCATTGTGATAAGTCAGGGCATCTCCTACAGAAACAAGTTCATAATTATAACTCAACTACTAAGGCCAATGGGTGAGGCTTTTTGACTTTTCATTAACTTTTCATACAGTGCATCACAGATACGGCGTTGAACAAGTTGACTTTAAGAACAAATGCACAGAGTTTTTGACCTTTTTCTGAAAATAACAGATATAATTTGCTTTTTCACCTCTGATTAATGCTTATGCAGATATACTGCATTACTACTGGTAACAGTAACATGGTGATAATGAAGGTAATAATTATGAAATCATTTGGGGATCAACCCCATGGGGGGATTGTGGTTGGACAGCTGCCAGTTATCTCTGGCTGCATGTCTTTTCCAAGACACCTCAGCAAGTAGAAACTGGGAATTGAACCACTCACCCTGGGGTTCATAGACGACTGCTCTACCACCTGCTGTACCGCCCCATGATCATTTTTCTACTATTGTCAGAAAATATACTCATATCTCCAGCTGGTCTCACCTTGATGGAATGTTTCAAACTCACCAGCCCCTCCATTGATGAATTCAGACACTTGCAGTTTGTATCCATTACACTCAGCATTGACAGAAAATGAGGAGTAATGAGCAAAATGCTTTATTTCCATTGAAGTCCTGCATGTTGACTCGCAACCCGTAATGTCGCTGCTTTGTCAAATAGTGGATGTTGTCAAGACCTGAACACACATTTGACAGCAGACACAGTACTGTTACTGGTTCTATACAAAACGTTTTTCTTACTGTTTTTCTAGTATCTCAACTAGACTGTTTCCTTCTCATAGATCCTCTTAATTATTTTTAATAATTAATACATCTACACTGTCAACATTGTCTTTTAGACTCCATCCCTACAAAGATGTCTTACCTTTGATTAGCACGTTCATATTAGATCAGATCGATCTATTTTTACAAATAGGTTACGTACCACAGGCTTTTAAGGTTGCTGTAGTCAAACCCCTACTCAAAAACCTACTCTGAACTCAGGGGTTTTAGTGAATTATAGACCAATATCCAATCTGCCCTTTATCTCTAAAATTCTTGAAAAAGTAGTTTCTTAGTAATTATATGACCACCTGCTCAGCAATAACTTGTATGAAGATTTCCAGTCAGGATTTAGAGTACATCATAGTACAGAAACAGCACTGGTAAAGGTTACTAATGATCTTCTATTAGCATCAGACAATGGTCTACTCTCTATACTCGTTATGTCTGTGCCCTGCTTCAGTTTTAATTCAGCAGCTCTCACCCCAAGGCTGAAGCATGACTTAGCCCAAAATAATAGTATTGAGCAGGGGAGTAAAGCAGTCAAACAGCTTCATAAGCAAGGAACAGAAAAGTGATTCTATTCCTCTTCACTGTCTCTAAGTGCAGCTCACGTAGGATTGTTGAGTTGCATATATTATATACTGTATTGTTTATATTTTGTATTGTCATATTCTTTACGGTCTTAACGTTAAGTGATATAAAATAAACTGAATTGAACTGAACTGAGTTTGATATAATCACACGTTAGTTTCATTTCAGGTCTCACCGAGATAGTACTCTCCAGCAGGGTCACCGAACCCAAACTTGTAGTAATCCCAGGGTCTGTAGAAGTTCACTGTACCATCCATCCTCCTCTGGAACACCTGTGGACAGGTTGTTGTTTCCAGACAACAAGATGATGATTTATTGTGACAGATTCAACAGGAAGTGTTCTTACTGATGTTCAGTTTAAATACTCACCGTCCATCCTCCTCCTGATGAGTCCATGTCACAGTACCTACACTCACACATTTTAAGTAAGTAAATACACATAAGACAAGGCTGAATCCAAATGTACTACAATCAGGTGTGATGAGGTGTGTGTTTGTGTGTGTTTTACATTACTGAACTGTTTCACCTTCCAAGTCATAAAAAATAACTATCAGTGTCTTTCACTTCATTTTTTAGTACGACGAGTTGGTGGCAACATGAAGCTAAACCAACAAGGTACTGAAACTTTTTAGCCTTGTCACATGACAAGAATTACTTTTACGTTTATATCACATCACTGAAACAATAACATCAATGGAGAATTGTTTTATACTGGACTCTAGCTCAGTCCTGTGGATCTACCGCCTCAACCATCCTGGCAAACATTGAGGAAATAAAGACGTAATGACAAAGATTGTTGTTCTCTGCAGAAAGCATCTTTACAGAGACACATTTCAGTTCAAACTCACCTTCACTGTCAGATGATCAAACTGCTGGTGTGTGGAGTGTGTCTGAAAACTGTGAAAACACAACGTGAGAACAGAATATAACTGCAGTTTAGTCTGGAAATGTGATTGTTTAAAGAGCTATTTGGTGCCCAGACTTCATCACTCCCACAAAATACAGCGTGATGTAAGACTGGGGAGTGACAGTAACAACGTCTGCACCTGTCACAGTTATACTGTCATTCTGTTTAATTATCACATCTCTTGTCCTAAATAATATCACAGATCCGCTAATGAATTTTAGTTCAATACAGAGGTTCCTAATAAACTGAAATCTGATTTATGTAATCATAATATTCTCTGAACACAGCTCCCAACCAAACATCTGTGAGCAGTTTAGAACATTGGCTGTTCCTGTGTGAACTCACATAGACTTGTCTTCCCCTTCAGAGGAAACAGACAAACTCCTGCTTCTCGATCACAGCTTCTTAAATCTACAGAGACACGGACAAAACAGAAACATGCATGTGTGTGTAATTCATATCACACAAATGTTCCTCTATCAGCACATCTTAGTATGGTCCAAATGTAATCTAAGATGTTGGCTGATACATCCAGTCATCTCATCTAAGAGTTCATCTTTCACTCCCAAATCTGAAATGGATTCTGTTAAAACAAGTTATTTCATATAACTGAAACTTTAAACTGCAGAAAATGACGGTGGTGGATTTAATTGTTGTTCCATCTGTTAATAAGAAAAAAAGATCAATGCTTCAAGGTCCAAACAAATAAGTAGTAAGGCCACAAATAAAAGTTGGGAGGGGCTCACACTGGAGTCTTAACAGAGAAAATCCAACCTGACACACATCATCAGGGCAAAACGACTTAAAACAGCAGAGAATCCAGAGCTAGTGGAACCAGAGCAGAAAACCGGAGGCCACGCTGTGGACGACCGAGGAGACGTCGACCAGTGCTGAATGGCAGGTTTGCTCTTACTGGAGAACATCCAAATCTGTGTGGTGTTTTTTCTGCTTGGGTCCATAAACTCACACGTCCTCATCACTTTCTCTAAGTCGAAGCATCGTGCCTTTCTGGCCTGACACTGGACTCTGGACCCGGATTTGTCAGTCCTCCATCCACTCCAACCACCTGCCTGTGAGGTTTAAAGTTCATGTCTGTTACTTAGCTCAGCGTCAGTTTAATGTTACAGAGGAAATAACTGATGGAGAAATAATACTAGTCACAAATTTGAAGTGTTCATGTTCATCTCTCATGTGAAAAACCGAGGTACATCCTGCTCTAACACGACTGTTTACTTTAAGTGGAACATTCCACTCAGCGTTCTCTCTTCATAGTGACGTGACTCCTCACGCTGCCCTGCCTACCCTTGTAACTTGTACTGACTTGTAAGTCGCTTTGGATAAAAGCATCTGCTAAATGACTAAATGTAAATGTATTCACAAAGTCTTGGGAACAGCTGGACCTGATGAACAGATCCGGTTTTGGTCGAAGGTCACCGTGACCCCTTGTTGTTTGGTTCTGTGGGTTCGGGGGGCTGGGGGAGGAGCAGATAGCTCCACGGGGGCTGAGCTTCGTGCATTCATCAATCAATGATTAACGTTGATGATCGATCAGGTAAAAAAATCACTAAGTAGCTGATCACAAACCAGTAATTAAATGTTGAAGAGAAACAGAAACTTGAATTCCAGAGCTCATGTGAGACCCTGCATGATGGATATTTACGAGGCGTCTGAGTGTTAGAGAACAGTCACTGATTCTGTCATGATTCCAGCTCCGCCTCCTGTCTGTCCCTGCTTTCCTTGTTTTCTCCCTGTCAGGTGACCTGCTAATTACCGATTGTCTGCACCTGGACTTCCTCTGTCCCTTTATTAGCAGGTCAGTCAGCTTCTTCTTTGCCAGATAGTTGTAGTCCAATCTGTGAACAGTACTATCCAGCATTATCTTAAGATTGCTTTTTGGAAACGAACCCTGCCTTACCTGAAACCTGTCTCTGCCTGACTCCCCCCTAACCGGACCTGCCTTCTGTTTTGACCAGCCTCTGCTCTGCTTTTCGACAGCGTGAGTGTTTTCTGCCTGACCTGTTCCTGCTCCCCTCTGCCTGTGTCCCTGTTCTGTCTCTAAGTTGGAGTCCCTTGTATGACCTGGACCGTCCCCTGACATCGTTATCGTTATCGGATACTCTGTTTCTATATTACCTCTCAGTACTGACCTGGATTGTTGTTTGGACCTCGGATCTGCCTCATGGACTTTAGTGCTTGGACTGCTTCTTTTGTGTGTGACCCTGGATTCGTCTCTTACTCTGCGCCTCGTCTTACTGGAATCTGTCACTGTTTTTGTTCACTAACCCACTGTGCTTTGCCATTTAGCCTGTTCTGCATATCATTCCTCCTCTGCTCCCAGTCAACACATGCCTCACTCTACTGTTGGCCATTTTGGAATCTACAACTCTTCAGTCTTCTCTCTGGTTCACTACTCCCCGCTTCTCAGCCACAGCTCATCAGGACTTCAAACACCATACTCACCTGACGACAGCTCTGTTCGGCCGCAAGTCCCGACTCTCATCCACTGCATTATTATTGTCAATAAACAGTTCTTATCTCAGTTCTCTGGTCCTGTGTGGTCTCTGGCTATGGAGTCGGATCCTAGGCGCGTGACGATTTCACAGGTTGACTCAGGTGAGACCAGGTGAAATTACGTGCAGCGTCTTAGGTGGGACGTCTGCTGTCAGACCAGGTTTGTCTCTCTCAGGTGTGTCTGCAGGTTACAGGTGTGAAGCCAGTTTACTTGTGGAGCACTCACCTGTGCTGAGCATCCTGAGTTAACTTGTGCTTGAACATGTGACGTTCGGTGCAGTTCCATAAACCCGGTTTATCCCTACAGACAATGAGGCAGCCTCCTGTAGGATCTTTACTGTTCTCATCAAATCAAATGTCCTTCACTTTTTTACTGGTTAACACAAAATTGTATAATACATTTTTTTTATTTAGTGTGACAGTTTTTTTTTTTTTTTTTTTTTTTTTTTGGCTCTGCAGCAATATGTGCTTCAGTGTGTTAGGACATGCTGTCCAGGTCTTTACAGCCCACAGAGGTTCAGACAGAAGGAAAGACTGGAGCTGGACTTGATAACTGAACATGATCATCATGAGGTGACCAGCAGAACCGGTATCAGGGGTTCCCAACACGATCCAGCTTCACTCTTCCTGTAAAACACACAGTGACAAAGCAGTAAAACATGATTAAAAAGTGAAGTAGTGTGAATACTTTCTGAAGTAATTGTACCTACAGCACACATCAGGTTCAGTCCAGCAGGTGGAGACAACAGGACAACAGACGGAGCCTCTTTGCCATGATGGACTGCACAGCACCAGTGTCTCGAACCCACTGAGTTAACAAACAGCTGCCACTGCTTCCGATTCGGACTAGAACAAATAATCTGGTTCTAGGAGAACCGGAAGTTTTCCCATGTTTGTGCTGTAACACGAACGGTGTTGATCCGATGACTGACGGAGCAACAACAAGTCAGGTTCTGCTGCATCAGTTTTACTTCACACAACACTTACTTAGATCTGGATCAGAATCAGCTCTTGGTCTGGGTTCTGACTACACTTAAGTGATTCAAAGAATGGGGCCCAGTCCTGTGTGGATCCTAGTCTTGTTGTCTCTGGCAGTAAACACGTCTCAGGACATAAACAAACACAACACACCGGAGCACTGGGACAGAAAGTGTCCAGTTAGACCGGTCTGTCTGGGTGCACTTCTTTTCTGACACCTGACACCGGACTCAGGACTCTCCACCCTGTGGTGGAGCCAGGGGAGGGGAGGTGTGGTGAATGAAGCACTCCCTGTCACAAGTGCACATGTTGTTGTTGCTGTGAAGGGCGCGCTCAGTTCGAGACTCAGCAGACGCCGGAGCAACAAACACACGAGGTTCAATGGGTCAGATGCAGGCTCTGTGAATTTGGAGGGACTTCCACCTCCAGAGTTCACAGCTGGAGGTCGGTTAATGATTGAAGGTCAGCTGGTGACTTATTGACTGAAGAAGCTTTTTAACTTTCAGTCCCACTGAGGTCTGAGGACAGAGGAGATGGACGACTGCTCCACACAGTTTTTACTCTGTTCTCTCTCTCACTCTCTCCGTCTCTCCTCACACTTTCCCTCTGAAACCGTTCTGCACCTCCTCACCCCCGTCTCTGCTGCTAACCTCCACCTGCATTTACTTCCCCCTAACATTCTCTCACCTCCACCTGCCCAGTCGTAGAGTGACTCAGCTGTTTCTTCAACCGAGTTCTGACAAGCCGTCCTATTTTTACCTCCAGAGATTTGGATTGAAGCAGGAGGCGAGGACAGACCGGTCATTCAGTAACACTAACTTCCTTTCTGGGACCAGCTGACCTAAGTACCAGGGGCCGGACAAGGACCAGAGACCAGCTTGGAGAATCCATTCAGTCTGCGGCTGCACCAATGGCTGATGTGAAACAGAGGCGTGTTGGGATGTCTCCTCCTGACGGCAGGTGGGGATGGGTGATCGTTGGCTGCTGCTTCATGGTGACAGTCTGCACACGAGCTGTGACCAGGTCACAAACACAAACACGCTTTTCACTTCATGCAAATGCAACAGACAACAAACAGCTGTTAGTATGATGAGGTGCAGCAGAACAGCACAGACCTGCTGGACTGGACTGTCTTAGACCAGAGAGGTGTACCTAATAAAGTGGACACTGAGGTCACAGGTCAAAGTTCAACTGTCTATGGTTCAAAGCTGAAACAGGAATATTCAGTGTCATAAGAACAAAAGTGTCTTCAGGAGAAGTATCCGTACTATTTGATCTGTTTTCTCTTCTTTTAATGAAGAGTCGACTGTTAACATGTGAATGAACCGAGATTATCATCCATCATCTATCATTTATCATCTGTCATCTGTCATCCATCATTTATCATCCATCATTTATCATCTATCCATCATTTATCATCCATCATTTATCATCTATCCATCATTTATCATCCATCATTTATCATCCATCCATCATTTATCATCCATCATCTATCATCCATCATCTACAACATGTTACCAGATCAAACATTAAACATTTAAATGAGCCCCAGAGGAACGAGTCTCAAACCAAACAGAAACGAATAGAAAGAGTTTAGAGGCCGTGACTTTTTGTCCACGGGTCCTGTTCACTGGTAGAATGAATATTTTCAGGGTGTGAACGAGAACATTGTGTCCAACTGTGCCGAGACTGAACAGGACGATCTGGAAGGATTAATGAGACACTAGTGAACAAGCCCTGGTTCAGTCTGTTCTGTCTGGACCGAGTTTGAACAGCCTCGTTTGTCTTTATGAAATGACTCACGTGAAGACTTCAGATCTGCTCTTTACACCATGTTCTCCACGGCTGTTTCCAAAAATCAGGCGTCAGTTAGGTTTTAACATGGGGTACGAGCGTTACCTCCCGTCTCCCCGGTAAACACTTAAAACTACAAATGTAAATTAAAAAGCAGGTTTCACTAACATAAGTTATAAAACAGGAAACAGGAGCCAAATGTAGCTTTAGACAGTAAAATCAAAGACAGTGAACGCAGCACACAGGTAAATGTTTCCAAACTTGAAACTGAACATTTCCCAGTTTCAAACTGTGTCAGTGTGTAACCAGGTCAGACGGTTGACGCTCGGATTAAAAACCTGCTGAAAGAAATTCCTCTCTAATGACTCGCGTGTGACCTTCGTTAGAGCGCGTGAAGGGTTAAACTGAGCGTGTTCGTGTCAACACCACACCCAGACGGCTGCACAGCTGATGGAGAACAACATGTTTACTGCTCCTCTCAGACGTCATATTTAGATTTCACTGTATTCTACAGACTTCCTACATTTACATTCAGTCATTTATCAGACGCCTTTATTCAAAGTGACTTACAAAGCAAATATCTGTGTAACAGAAAGTACAAGTACTCCACTCAGTACAAGTACTCGTGTGTTAAATTAAATATTATAATACTGTGGTTAAAGCACTGGTTTATTTTATTTCATTTTATTTCTCGGGGTCAGTGATTTAAATATTTTACACAGTAACTCGACATGTGACTGCCGAGCTTGACTGTTGCAGTGATGGTTTAATTTGTTCATTTACAGAGGACACGACGAAAAGGAAGAATTCATTGTTTTCAAATTGAAGCCACAACTTCAATTTCAATAACTTTATTTAAACGCTGAAAACACGTGGACCAAGCAATGTGCAGCAAGGCGCATTATGGGTGATTGGCTCATTAGTAAGAGGGAACCTCGACTCGACCACTTCCTTTCCTGTCACCTTCCAACATTTGTACTAAGCCCAGTTCACACAGACACACAGACACAGACACACAGACACAGACATTATATGAATAGCAGGAATAAGGAGATGGGAGAGCTTCAAGGGGAAACATTGGTGCCACAAACAATTGATCCATTGATCCACATGTTTCAGCCAAAAACACTGTACAAGTGTCTGATGCTGCAAATGTTTCCTTCCAAAGTTTGTTGACTGAGCTCTGTTGTGCAGCACTTTGATTCAAGTCAAGTCAAACAGTCCATGTTGGCGGTTGGAGTGGAATTAGCTTGAATTAAAAAAAGAACTACAGGAAATAAGAACCAGGAAATACAGAAAAAACTACACCTGTTAGGTTCAGTCACATTATGGTTCAAATGACCGTCGTCGTAGTGACGAAAGCTCACAGAAGGTTCCGTCGGAACTCTCGTCCTAAGTGACATCACGCCCAGATCAAAGCCTCAGTGCAGTTGGACTGTGCACAGTGAAAACAGGACCTGAAGCCACAGAGCTGAGACAAGAGAGAGGAAAGAAAGAATTGGAGAAACCCGACAAGTGAACCCAGCCATATCTCTGCAGGACGCCTGCGGCAGTAAAGGTACGTGGACTTTAGAGGGAATTGAAAAACATATGAAGGGGAAATTAGTGCGCGTCGCTTCAGCGCAATGGGGGTTGGTTGCAGCATCTGTTTATCTCTGCTGATTAACAAAGAGGACATTTTAATGTTTTTAGGCAAACACATGCTCATTCCTATGTTTGTATAGTGGGAATTATGATCTTTTTGGAAACAAGGGTCCAGAAGACTCACATGTCTAACGATATTACCTGCCATACATTATCAAGTAGCCTGCATGTAATCAGTACCTGACTGTCAAATCACATGAATTCAGTACAATTCAAAAACCTTTGGACAAATGTATTGTGTGTACATCCAACTGAGCGTGTGGCTCCAGATCCTGGTGGACTGCTCATACTGGGCTCTGAGACGAGCGACTTTCTAAGATTGCACTTCAGATTTGAGTGGGTATGTGTGTTCAGAACCTTGGTGTTTGGTCTCATGATGCCGTTTGACAAGACAGTTTGTGAACATATCAGACACTAGTTTAGTTCAGTGGGTAATATGTGTAATTTATATTTATCTCTTGCTTTTTCAGTCTAACCGTCACTTTATCAACTTTCTCCTCTCTGTCGTCTGTGTCTCTCCTCTTTTTCTCTGTTTTTACCGTCTTTCTTTATTAATTCCTTTCCAACCTCAAACTTTCCCTCATCTACTTTTGAGTCGCTAAGAATCGATTAGCTAAGTGAAGTCACGTGGGAACGCTTAACTTGCATTCAATTGGCCAATGCGTTCTCGCCTCCACTAAAAAACTACCGTAAAGATCGCAATAGCTGCACTGATTAAATTTAAAGTGTCCCGCTAGATTTGGAATTTAAACGTTCTGTTTGGTCTTTTAAAAAAAATTTAATTTTGTGATTGTTTAATGTTTTGTGCTGACTCAGCTGAACTCTAAAACGTGTTTATCTATGCAACTGAGTGTTCAGAAAACTCAGGATGCTCAGTGAACCCAGATAATTGTTGACAGCATCACTTAAGAACAATACCTCATTGTCTTGTTAAGATGATGTGTTGATCTTTTCTTGATGAGGTCTGAGTAAGCGTACATTTACATTTAGTCATTTAGCAGACGCTTTTATCCAAAGCGACTTACAAGTGAGGAACAAGGCAAGCAAACAAAATCTAAGTCAAGAAGAAACAACATCAAAGCAAAGTGCTATCAAAAAAGTGTTTCTGTTTCAAGAGATGTGAGTACTACAAAAAGCAGATTTTTTTTTTTTAAGTGCAAAGGAAGATGTGGAAGAGTTCTGTTTTCAGCATTTTTTTTAAAGATTGCAAGTGAGGTGGCTGAGCGTGCAAAGTTAGGCAGCTCATTCCACCATCTCAGGATCACTGAGCTGAAGAGTTTTCCTTGGTGTCGACTGTGTGGTGCTGGTACCACCAGACGTCGTTTACTGGTTGAGCGCAGTGGACAGGAGAGGATGTAGACCTGAATGATTGAACTGTGGAGTTGACCACTCAGTAGGCAAGAGACAGAGCTTTGAACTTGATCCTTGCAGCCACAGGAAGCCAATGCAAAGATCTGAAGAGCGGTGTGACATGAGACGTTTTTGGTTGAAAATAAGGTGTGCTGCTGCATTTTGGATCATCTGGAGGGGTGGCTGCCGGTAACCCCATCAGTAGTGCATTGCAGTAGTCAAGACGAGATAAGATCAACGTCTGTACAATGAGTTGGTTCGTGTATCAGGTAGGGTCTGATCTTTCTGATGTTGTGGAGGGCATATCTACACGACCTAGAGACTGTGGCGATGTGTTCCGTGAAGGTCTGTTAATCATCAATGATGACCCCCAGGTTTCTGGCTGACTTAGCAGGGACAATCACCGCTGAGCCAATGTTAATGCTGATGTTGTGTTAAGTTCTGGCAGGGAAGAATAGGCCTTCAGTCTTGGGAATGTTAAGTTGAAGGTGTCTTTTTCTCATCCAGGCAGAGATGTCAGAGAGACAGGCAGAGATGCGAGATGAGACAGTTGAGTCATCCGGCGGAAAAGACAGGAAGAGCTGTGTGTCATCTGCATAGCAGTGATAAGAAAAGCCATGAGAATGGATGATAGAGCCTAGAGAAGAAGTATAGATTGAAAAAAGAAGAGGACCAAGACTGAGCCCTGCGGTACACCGGTGGAGAGAGCGTAAAGTTAGTAAATCCGATTTGTAGAAAGTCTGTTTACGCCTTCAAGCACACATAGAAAAAGAAGCATGTGGACATAGAGATTCAGAGTTGTCATGTACCACACTTATGTGTACAGCTCTCCCCGGGTGACGAATAAAACAACAAAGACAAACTGACTTTTCTCTCATCATTCTTTTTTTGGATGAGGATCAGCACGAATTTCAAAATTTTCTCCACAGTCTGTAGCTCCGGGTCCGTATGGGACAGCTTCTGGGTCCGGATCCGGACCGCGGTCCGCCTTGTTAGTGACCCCTGCTGTAGATCATTCTGAATTAATTTCAGTAATTAAGTCCTCTAAACCATCAACATGTCTCTTACACCCCCTTAGACTTCTATATTAGATCAGATCAATCTATCTTTACGAACACATTACACAGACTGGAACATGTCATTGGGATCAAACGAACAGCACTAGGGTGGTTTCTATCAGATAGATTTCAGTTTGTACATGCTAATAATGAATCTTCCATGCATTGTGTGTGTAGAGTAACAACAGACAGAATATGTTCTTTTCTTCAGCCAGGACTTAAACGTCTGCTGATAACCACCTGCTCCTCCATCAGTGAATCCAGACACATTCAGTTTGTATCCATCACACTCTCCACTGATGGAGAACGAGGAGTAACGGGCAAACGCTTGTTTGCCATCAAAGTCCTGCATGTCGACCAGCAGCTCGGACTTTCTCTGATTTGTCAGGTAGCGGATGTTGTCCAGACTTGAACACACACAAAGATGTAGAAAGTGCAGTTATTTGTTTTTGACTCCAAGAATATAGAACACATATATTTTAACGTCCTGTTTGTGGTTTTTCACAACAGAATTTATTTTTAAACACAGTGAATTTCATGTAGTAACAAGTCAGTCTGGTTTCAGGTCTCACCGAGCCAGTACTCTCCAGCAGGGTCACCGAACCCAAACTGGTCTGTAGAAGTTCACTGTACCGTCCATCCTCCTCTGGAACACCAGGGGACAGGTTGTTGTTTCCAGACAACAAGGTGATGATTTATTGAGCACTGGTTATGTACATATTTGATTAAGAATAGGATTGAGTCATGAAATAATTACTTCCGGCGCTGGTCGAGCTGGCTGCTGGTTACGACAGCTCTTCTTGTTTCTTCTTCTTTTCCTACTTTTTTCCTACTTTTTCTACTTTTTCTTTTAAAAACTTTTTAGGTTTACTCAACTGCTGGCATGTGTATATAGTCTGTACATACATATATATATTTTTTAAGGTTTAGCACAACAGAAACCTGTAAACTAAACGATGTGCGTTGGAACTTGTGCGCGCATTGTTTACAGTGAGGAACAGCTGCTTGCGCTGCGCAGCGCTGTACAGTTCCCCAGGGACAGACACCAGATCCCCGCAGAGCTACTACGGAAGACTCGCCGAGGACGCCGCGCCGGGACCAAACTTCGGGAAAAGCAGAGACGCTTTAGACCTGTTCTCCCCTCCGTCATCATGGGAAACGTTAGGTCTCTTCCTAACAAGACGGACGAGCTGGCGGCGCTCACACGGCATCAGAGGGAATACAGAGAGAGCAGCGTCCTTCTGTTCACGGAGACCTGGCTGACACCGCTCATCCCGGACTCTACTGTTTTACTGGACAACTTTCATTTGTTGCGGGCAGACAGAACGAAGGACAGCGGTAAGAGGAAAGGAGGAGGACTGGCTGTGTTTGTGAATGTGAGGTGGTGTAAACCGGGACACTGCACAATTAAAGAACAACTGTGTGACAGAGACATTGAACTGTTAGCGGTTAGCATGAGGCCATGCTATCTACCACGGGAGTTTACACATGTTATTGTAATTGCTGTGTACGTCCCTCCCTCTAACGCTGACACAGCCTCTGACACTCTGCTCTCGGTCACCAGCAGGCTGCAGACACAGCACCCACAGGCCCTTTTCCTTATCTCTGGGGACTTTAATCATGCGCCTCCCACATCTGTTCTGCCTACATACACACAGTATGTCACCTGTCCCACCAGAGACAATAAAATATTGGATTTGTTTTATGTCAACGCCAAGGAGGCATACTGTGCATCCTCCCTCCCTCCCCTGGGGAGAGCTGACCACAACAGTGTACATCTCCAGCCTGTGTATAAACCTGTAGTACACAGGCAGCCAGTGGTGCCCCGTACAGTGAAGAGGTGGACTGCTGAGAGCGAGGAGGCTCTCAGGGACTGTTTCGACACCACTGTGTGGATGGAGCTTTGTGACCCACATGGGGAGGACATCAGTGGCCTCACTGACTGCATAACGGACTACATAAACTTTTGCTTTGAAAACACTGTCCCCTCCAAGTTGGTACGGTGTTTTGCAAACAACAAGCCGTGGATTACCCTGGATATCAAAGCTCTCCTAAAGGAGAAGAAGAGAGCTTTCAGATCTGGGGACAAGGAGGAGCTAAAGAGGGTGCAGAAGGAGCTCAGGA